>NC_052508.1:40232612-40520043 GCF_014356525.2 Nilaparvata lugens
AGAGATTGCATTGCAAGCTTCACTACACTGAGCGCTACGAGAGTCAAACTCCCTGACTATGCTCCTCCAACGCCAAGGAAGGAAGCCATTCAAACAACCTTAAGATGTGCTATGGTCCGTGGTCGATCGACATAAACCAGGGATTTCAAAAAACACCATAAAAATCGCGTTGCGGAAACGCATGTGGAAATGAGCCTTGTCAAATGACCGCGCCTTCAGGCAGGTTGTCAATCAGCATAACACATGCATTTTGAAGCGTAACAAAATCGAGTTCAGTCAATTCTTGAACAATAGCCAATTTATAGGGATGAAGTTGAAGGTCTCCATGGAAAATTCGTCGAACAGTGGAGTCAGAAATTGCCATAGCAGCTGCCTGTTCGCGAGCCAAACGCCGGGGAGAACGCACAACTGACTGCCTCACTCTTTCGATATTTTCTGGAGCTCTGATGGTTTGTTGAAGTCCATTTCTGGGTTTAGCGACACTTCCACACTCCTGATATGGGTTAACCCACAACAGAATTGAATTATGGCCAGTAACAAGTCTGTGGGGAGGAACTTCAAATCGAGCGCGGAAGATTGTCGACCATTAGAAAAGAAGATCTCAGCTGCGAAGGCCCGCTGCTCTCTAGACCGGAGCATGATGGCTATTTACTTGATGGAGGATAAATTTGAAAACTCATCCCTTCAGATGCGCCCTACTGTCTCTCTACACGACCAATTCAACGCACGGGAATTTTTTCAAATAAGAATGTTTCTCTGGCACAGCTTGTAATAGTTCAATAAATGGACTATCCATACACAAGCCATGTTTTTGTAGGCCTTTCTGTTCAGAGCTAATTATTCTTAAATATTATTTTGATCTTTCAATCTACATTCTCATATCAAATATTGCTGTATTTATAATTGGAAGCTTTATTATTTGCATTGAATCAACTTTTACATGGTTTCTGTTTCTAGCGAGCTGTAAGGATGAATCTCCTTCTACTCTGGGAGTGGCTTGCATCCGTATCAGCAATCACTCTCCTTTTCTATTACGCTCAATACAAATTGAGAAGACAGCATCTGGAGAAATTAGCTGCAGAATTGCCAGGACCAAAGCTTTTGCCCTTTGTTGGTAATCTCTTCTACTTTTTTGGAGTAACACATGAAGGTGAGTATTCTATTTCCCATTTACTTTTGTTTGTTTTTATAATTTTCATTGTGGATGATGCCCACATAAGCTTTCTGCTTGTGTGTGGGTAATAGAAGCTACGTTTACACTTGCATGTCAATAATTTTGTGTGCGTTTGACGTATGCTGCACAGCTCATGCACTAGTGCATGCGACGCATGATGAAAAGAGGGTATCTATGAAAAGATTCATAGATTAGAGCTCGTCTTCTACAGCCTACTCTCTGGTTGAGAAGCGTGTTTTCTCCGAGAAACATGTCTTCTTCTTCTTCTATTAAACGCGCCTTGTTTCAATGTACTTGTATAAAATTTATCCAAATCGGACAATAACTGCGGTACTGTGCCGAGCACTGTTTTTAAATCAGGCCTTTTCCAAAGTTATAAGAGTAAATTTAATATGCAAAAAGCTGAAGCCATTATTGTAAGTGAATTAGCGAAATATTGTTTTCTCTCTCTATGATGAACGGCCATGACTTCGAGTTTCCCAGGATAGATATTTAAAAATTGTGTCTCCGAGTCATCGATGAATGTAGATTATGGAATTATCTCTTAAACTTAGCCTCCCTGTCGCCACATATAGAGTGTGATAAGGAGTAAAACAGCAATATATTACAATTATAATTATTATTATGGTATAACAAACTAATGATTTTGCAGTTACTATTTGGTCCTAAGGCTCTATAGAAGCCACACGACGATTGGTCAAATTGATTTCCTTCACCCAATAGGAGACCTGTTTCTAAATAAAGTAGTGGGGCGATTCCCCAGCCGAGAGACCAGATTACGTTTTGGAGGACACTTTGCTAAAGGAGCACTACGAGAGTGAAGATGTAGTCGCTTTGTTTCACCCTTTTTGGGAAAGTTTATAATTATTTCATTAGTTAATGTAGGAGTTAGTTTTATTTTTATTAAAGTTTCAATTTCCTAGTAGTGCCATGTCCTGAAAAGTTTGATTGTGTTTCTTCATCATGTACGAATAATTGTTTCTTCAAATAACCGCTAAGCGGTTCATGTGTGACCCCAAACCAACTTCATGTAACACCCCTTGGTTCCGCAACTTTATGTAACACCGCTTCAAGACACCACGTTCAGATGACAGGTCTAGGAACGTAAGATGACGTCGCCAAATTCAACCGGTAAAAATTCACCGCCAAAAACAAGGTACCGCAACCTCGACGATAAAACAACGTACAGACCAACGAAGGTGCAGTGTAGAGGTTCATTCAAGAATGTTAATCAGAAGTGGGGATTCGAAATTTATGAAATGGGTTATATGGGTTATTATTGACGAAATTTGGGTTCAATGGGTTTTTACTTTCCTTGCCCTATTACCATAGGTAAGGAAAGTATTGCTTTCCAAAAAAATCTGGTGTGGCGCACTCACACAACTTTCCTTGCCGTTATGAAAATTGATCACTGACGCTAGTGTTCCCGCGCATCTCAAGTCTACTATTCAAATATTTGAGCCAGCTGGTGACAGGGCAATAACGCTGGAGACACACATGAGGTCTGCTATCTCTTCATAGTGAATGATTTAATAGAATCAACAATAATTTGCAATTGAATAATCACATTTTCTCGAATTTAAAGCTTATTTTCAATTTTAGGTGAAAATGTTACTGAACATTAATTGTAGAGATTTTCATGCTCAATCTACTCCACTTGATTTTTTTTGTTTCAATTGTATCTGAAGCCTGATAATTGGGAATCTATCTGCATTGATGGGGCGGAGCTCCTGAAATTTTTACAAATATGGGACTTGTGGCAGTTGATAGAGCTTATCGATGACTATTTTAGGTATGAATTTGATCAAAATCGTTGGAGCCGTTTCCGAGAAAATCACGAAAAACCCTGTTTTTGACAACATTTCCGCCATTTTAGCCGCCATCTTGAATTGCATTTGATCGAAATTGTTCGTGTCGGATCCTTATAGTGAAAGGACCTCAAGTTCCAAATTTCAAGTCATTCCGTTAATTGGGAGATGAGATATCGTGTACACAGACGCACATACACTCATACACACACACACACACACACACACACACACACACACACACACACCACACCACACACACACACACACACACACACACACACCACACACACACACAACACACACACACACACACACCACACACACACACACACACACACACACACACACACACACACACACACCACACACACCACACACACACACACACACACACACACCACACACACACCACACACACACACACACACACACACACACACACACACACACACACACACACACACACACACCACACACACACACACACACACACACACACACACACACACACACACACACACACACACACACACACACACACACACAACACACACACACACACACACACACACACACACCACACACACACACACACACCACACACACACACACACACACGTACAGACCAATACCCATCAAAAACCAGTTTTTTGGACTCAGGGGACCTTGAAACGTATAGAAATTTAGAAATTGGGGAACCTTAATTTTTTTCGGAAAGCAATACTTTCCTTACCTATGGTAATAGGGCAAGGAAAGTAAAAATTTAAGGTACCCTAATTTCATGTTTTCTATACGTTTCAAGGTCCCCTGAGTCTAAAAACATCATTTTTGGGTGTTTGTGTGTGTGGGTGTGTGTGTGTCTGTGAACACGATAACTCCATTCCTAATTAACCGATTGACTTGAAATTTTAAACTTAAGGTCCTTGAACCATGAGGATCCGACAGTAAGATATTCAATAAAATTCAATTCAAAATGGCGGATAATGGCTAAAAAAACATATTTTTCACGGTTTTCTCGAAAACGGCTCTAACGATTTTCTTCAAATTCATACCCTAGATGGCTATTTATAAGCCCTATCAACTGACATGATTCTCATTTCTGGGAAAATTGCAGGAGCTCCGTAATATTCCTGAGAAGAATGAATTTTCTTAAATTTCTATCACGATTTTCTCAAAAATGACTTGACCGATTTTTTTCAAATTCATACCCTGTATAGTTATTTATCAGCTCTATTAACTGGCATGAGTCTCCTCCCTGGGAAACTAACAGGGGATCCACCCCATCCCTGAGAAATTCACTTTGTAACCTCCTTCTCGTGCATGAGGTAGGTGGGTAGAGCAGTTTATTCAAAAGAACACATGTCGTTATCATATTTGTAGAGCAGCTGTTTTGACAACTTTTAAAAAATTCTCAAATTTCATAATTCAAACAAAGGAAAATGTACTCTGAAAACAATAACAATAGTATAATCATAGTACTATTTACTATTTTACATATTTACTCCCCTCACTCTTCATTCTGCTTCATTTTTTTCTCTTATATTATACAATTTCATATTACGATTTAGTTAATGCGAGTTATATGACTAATAACAATAATTATAGCTTCGATGATTTGATAGATCTGGAATGTTACAGTACGTTTGAGAATGATGACATAGGTAGTTAATTTTTACCCCGATCAGTTTGATGATGGTTCCAATGATTTTATTAATGTTATTCATATGAATATTAGAAGCATAGGAAAGAATTTTGATGAGTTTTGTTATACTTTACAAAATTGTCAACTAAACTATGATATTATAGTTTTATCAGAAACATGGATAAATGAGAATAAGAGCTTCGATTATAGTTTAGATGGTTTCACTGCACTAAGTAAACCAGGTCATATATGAATAACTGTAATGGTATATGTGTTTTTATAAAAAATGGTATATTATTCGATGAAATCACTCATGTAAATAGGGGAGCAGATAGGCCTACTCTTTCAATAAGATTACAAATGAATGGTTCAATTATAAATTTAATAAAATCAAACGTGTAAACCTCTTCGTGGGACACCTGGTACATAACTATCGAGTCTCCTCACGTTGTATACATAGATGAATGGAATGAATTTCTATTAATAAATGAATGTTGTACAATAGCAGTGTATAGATCTCCAGCCGCTGACATTGATGTTTTCTTATCTGATCTTGATACGCAACTGAGAGACATTGATAGGACACAAGAAATTATTTTGCTGGGTGACTTGAATATCGATCTATTACAAAATAGTAAAACTTCAACTGAATATATCAGTTTAATGCAAATAAACGGTCTCAAGTCGTTCATAAACCAGCCAACACGAGTAAATGATAATTCTAAAACCTGTATTGATCACATTTTTTACAGAGGCCCGAAAATTGGGAAAGAAAACATTCTAGGAATAATTCATAAAACTTCTATAACCGATCATTTTTTAATAACTCTCCATATTAATATGAACAAATAGGCACCCAATAAACCAAACAACTTAAATCATTACAAGGAAAAAATAAATTATTTCAAACTCATTAATTTGTTGAAGGAGGAAACATGGGTTGATGAACTTTCTAATATGGACGCCTCCACTGACTTGGATGATATAGTTAACCGATTCGTAAAAAAGTTGTTATCTTATATAAAACTATCAACTCATCAAATAAAGTTAAAAAGTGAATCTAGACCTCTGAAGGAATGGATAAGTTCAGGTTTAGTGAATTCAATAAGAATAAGAGACAAAATGCATAATACTTTGAAAAAACAACCTTTTAATGTCACGTTGAGAGAAAATTATAGAGTCTATAGAAATTTACTAAATAAACTTATCAAATCAGCAAAAATCGACTTTTATAAGAACAAATTAAAATCATGTGAAGGGAACAATAAAAAGATATGGAGCTGCATAAAAGAAATATTAAACAGTAAACGCCAAAAAGTTCTGCTTGGTATTGATCCTGAACTACTAAATAATTAATATTTTTCAGATGTGGGAAAGTCTTCAAAGAAAATGAAAATCTTCCTTATCTGGAAACCACTGCTGTTTCTAATTTCCGCCTTGTGAATTCTTTTTTTATGCATCCTACAAGTTCACAAGAAGTTATAAAACAAATAAATTATTTAAAAAATGGTGCATCCTCTGGTTTTGATAATTAAAGTAGTTTTTGTTTAAAAAGAATAGCAACTTTTATAGCTCAGCCCCTAACATTAATTTTTAATAGATGTATGGAAACTGGACATTTCCCAAGTCACTTTAAAATTGCAAACATAATCCCATTGCATAAATCTGGGGACAAAAAGAATCCAGACAATTATCGTCCAATAAGTTCATAAGTAATTTATCCAAAGTTTTTGAAAAAATAATAATAGAAGAGGTTGTCTCATATTTAAAAAAGTCCAATTCAATAAACCAGTATCAATATGCCTTCCAAGAAAATAAGAGTACTGAGGATGCCATGACTGAACTTGTAAAAGGAATAACATCTAATTTCAACATGAATAAAAGATCTTTGGCTGTGTTTCTGGACTTAGCCAAAGCATTTGATACTGTCCCACACATCAACCTGCTTGAAAAACTTGAAAAATATGGATTTCGTGGTCCGGTCTTGAAGCTCATTGCTAGTTTTTTGGGGAACATAATACAAATGATATCTCTGAATGGAAAAGAGAGCAAAGTAACTTTAACAGACTTACCCCAGGGTACAGTTCCTTCTCCGATTTTATTTTTAGTTTATATAAATGATCTATTAAGTCTTCCTATCAAGGGATGTAGAGTTTTGTCATATGCTGATGATACTGCATTGGTTTTTACGGGGACTTCATGGGACAACGTGATATCCTTAAAAGAGACTCTCTGGTGTGAGAGTGTGGCTTGTTAGAAATGCGTTGACACTAAATTACTCGAAGAGCGTTTATATGAATTTTTCACCAAACTCAAGTACTCAACCCGATGATATCAGACTTCAATTAAATGCAGTAAGAGTACACAATGTAAATTGCTTGAATGGCATGAACGGTAGCAGTCGTAATCAACTGGCTTGTCCTTGTCCCGTTTTAGAAAACGTGACCAAAACAAAGTATTTAGGTGTCACTCTGGACCCTCATTTAAGATGGAATGAGCATATAAATAGTATGTGTAGCAAAATTAAATTTATGATCCACAAATTTTATAATTTGAGCTTACTCAAAGACAAAGGTCCAAGTAAAATGGTATACCTAGCATATGCTCAGTCAGTCTTCCAGTATGGAATTAGGGTGTGGGGTGGCGCTTTCAATGCACATTTTAAAAAAATGAATGTTATTCAAAAGGGTATACCCATTATTCAAAAGGGTATTCTAAAGGCAGCCTTGGGAGTGCCCAGACGATACCCTAGTCACCATTTTTTTCTGGAATTTGGAGTTATGACAGTCAGACAGCTATATATTAGAAATCTAAATAAATGTATCAGCAATCATACAGATATCTTTACACTGCATCAAACTAATTATATTTTCAGATCTGCAAACAGATATATTGTTCCACGAACTGACTTAACTATATGCAGTAGACAATCCAACTACAAAGTAAATAAACTAATAAATATTATTCCAGAACATTTTATGAAAATAAAACTCTCTAAAGCACTTAAAACAAAAAATTAGAACTGAGAACTGGATCAAGACCGAAAATGTTGTAGTCAAACTATTTCAACTCTAGGCATTCATCAATTCTTTATTATCAAGTTTTATTCAAATTATTTCCCCCTTTACTATTTGAAAGTTGTCTATCAAACTAAATTCAATTTATATAATGTTATCCTGCACTGATTCAAATTAATTATTTCCCCCATTACTATTGAAAGTTGTCTCTCAAACTGAACCCAATTTGAATTATGTTATCCTGCACTATTTTCAAACTCTTGATAATTAAAATGAATATTTGTTTAACGAATTATATTTTGTTTACGTTTATGTTTATACTATGAACTACTCCACTATCATGTTTTTTCTTTTTCTTTTTTGAAACTGTATGCTAATTTTTTGTTTGAAGTGTTAGCTAAATTTTTTTGTTTCTACAGTTACTTTTTTCCAGTTTTCTCAAATTGGAGTGCTTACTGAATGCTCGTAGCTAGCGCACAAACTTTGTTTTGCTTGCAACGCCAATATTATATATTTTATTATTATTAGTTTCAATAAAAGCTTCTGTATTTCTGTTAGTAAGTTTCTAATGTATGAAACTGAATTTTTTTCCATGTTTTGTGAATTATTTATATGAATTTGGCAATAAATTTGATTTGAAATTTGGCATTAGTTTTAATTATTTAGCCGCCAATCGCCATAATGATATTCCCCGAAATTATCCTCGTTTAAGAATGAGGCTTATAGATCAATGAGCAAGGGAAGTTGTGTGAGTGTACCACACCAGATTTTTCTGTTTTGAGTTTTGTTCTGAAATTAATATTTGCAACTGATATTATTTGGTTTGGTGACGTATTAATATCTGACGTAAGGATAGTAATGCGCCCCCAGATCAGAGGATAAAGGTAATGTAACGTGTTAAATTTAATATGATTCTTATTCTCTTTCGTGTCAGTATTGTTGATATTTTGTTTGATTTAAAATCTTGTAGTGAACGGCGATTAAATCAGACATGGCAAAAACTTATTGTTGTTTTCCTGACTCTAACCCGTTCACCTGCATGAATTAAGTATAGACTCAGGTATTTTCTAGATGTGTCGGCCTATTTCCAAATTGTGAATTTTATTCCAAATTATCTTTTTATTATATTTTGAAAGGCCAGGCACAGTACAAACAGACAAAAGCCTATTGAGTCAAAACTAAGTACTCACCTTCGCTTCGGTCAATTATGGGCTTGAATGAATGAAAATAATGAAATCTCACTCAATTTGCAACACAGATATTTTCTCCAAGAATCAAATCATTATATACAGACTAAAGTTTGTACTTACCAACATATACCTGGCTCTCCTTTTGCGTTTACAAAAATTTTTCAATAATGGGCTAAACAGGCTCCACTAACACCAGCTAACATAGCAGCGTCACTGTTCATTTTACATAAACAATACAATAATTATTAGTTATCATTTTTTATACTATTCTATTGTAAATTAGATGATACTTTTGATTTTCAAAATGTAACTATAAAACTATAATTAATCTATTTGTGTTTGTCACATAGTCCAGTCACTATATACCACTTTGGGGTGATTCAGGGTAGCACTCTGGGCCCAATACTGTTTTTGATTTATATAAATAACCTGAGTAAGGTAAATATTGATAATAGTCATATATATTTATATGCAGACGATACCTCGTTGCTTTTTGAGGGTAACAACTGGGATGAAGTTTTTCGTGCAGCTGAGGAAAGATTGGGTGTTGTAATAAAGGACTGGTTTGATAATAATCGACTATAACCATCAATATTAGCAAGACTAAATACCTACCTATTAGAGCCAATGGTGATCCAATCGGTTTAGAACTGAAATTGCACACCTGTGGCGCACAGAATAATCATGCACAATGTCAGTGTGAGTGTATTGAACGAGTGTATGAATATAAATACCTCGGCGTGATATTTGATTGTCGGCTGAAGTGGAACAACCATGTATACTACCTTAGGAAAAGCTCCGAAAATTTATTTATGTGTTTGCATTTTTAAGCGTAATCCTCTATAATAAAACAAGTTTATTTTGCTTACATCCAGTCCATCTCACAGTATGTTATTATAGCTTGAGGGGGGTGCATACAAAACAACATTGACTCTGTACAGATACTTATAATGAAAAGTGCCTTACGCATACGCAAACCACTAACATATCCATCAGATTATCTCTTTGAAGAATTTAAGGTATTAAATGTACAACAATTATATATAAGAACCCTAACCTTGTACATATTCAAACACAAAGAAGCTATATATTCTCTAATATCATACACAATTATAACACAAAGAACAGCTTCAAATATCGGTATCGTCAACCCTAGACTTACTAGAACTTTTTCCTTCACTTCGACACATTACAAAATGCATTTCCTTTTTCAAAAACTGCCCGTCTATTTGAAAAATCCAAAAAATTCGAGAATAAGTCACTATAAAAAAATAGTCAATGATTGGGTGGCTTCCCTAAATCTAGAGGAGCAGGAAGGTATTTTAGTATCATCTTACTCTTTTCGATAATTGAAACTTTTTTGGCTAATAATTGTACCTTGCCTAAACATTGAAATTGACTAACGAATGTGTGCGCTTGTTATGAATGATCTAACTCCTTGTTCAAAAATGTAAGTTTTAATGATTATTGTATCGTTTTAACAATTTTATTTTGTTCGTCGATCTCACTGTGCGTCCCACTTCTTTCTTGATTTGGTTTATTTTATTTGCTTAATAATGATACCTCTCTCCAGATTAAGTTTTGTTTTATTTGTTACTCTAGTCTATTCTCTTTCGATAACAATTTTTTTGATGTATTTAGTCATAGTTTTCATAGCTATGAATAGTTTTATTTAAGATTATGTATGATTATATATTGTTGCTACTAAACAACTCGCTCCTCTCTCACAGGCATGTGCCCATAAGAGGAGCCTCCAATCAAATGAATTTTTATTTTTACATGAAAATATAATTGTATTGTATCTCTTTTGGAGAATAAAGAATTTTAATTTCAATTTCAACTTCGATTTGCTTGTAAAGCAGACACCTTCCACTAACTTATAACAACATTTTTTCCAATGCCATGTTTTTCTCTTAAGATCATTCGTCATTTCAGTATGGTAATTGAATAGTTTTGTTTGGAATAATTCCAGAAATCGCAATTTAATAAGTAATTGGAGAATATTATAAGGATAATTAAATCGAGGTTAATTCAATTACGTCACTGATTCAAAATAATACTAGTTATTATATAATAAGATTTTGATATCAATGCGTAATATTTTATTCATATTTATTCATTCATATACCTACATGCTGGATGAATGTTTGTAAAAGGTAGGCTAATTGAGAACAAATTTCAAAAATATTGATATTATATCAATATTTTTGAAATTAAATATTGATGCAATATCAATATTTTTGAAATTAATGTCAATATTTTTGAAATTAATATCAATATGAGACCTACTCCAAATATATCAAATCACTCATGTTCCACAATATTAGCTAGAGATAGCCTGCATTGGATCTTGAAAGTGAACAAAAAAATTCTACAAATTGAAGCGAAGAGATGAATGAATTATGATTATAGGCTATCAGAAAAATAGAATGTGATGAAGATTTGGACAGCTTTGAAAATACTTGAAAAGGAAGCTACAACAAAAACACAAACTTTTTTGAAAAACGTTTCATCTGAGATAAGAATTTATCCATCCAAATATACTTGTGATAGATGTAACACGCTTGTCAAAGTCACTAATTTGTATTCTTTTTTTCTGTTTGACAGGATTTATCAAACGAGTAGCAGAGCTTGGAAAGAGCTTCGGAAGTGAAGGATTAGCAAGAATCTGGCTTGGTCATCAGCTTGTAGTGGGGGTGTATAAAGCCGATACCCTCGAAGTAAGTGAATAGTTAACTTACATAAAATTAGAGATTTAGGTGGAATCTAAAATTATAGAGTTTTTATAATTTATTGATTCAACAAATATCTAACAAAATTAAATGTTCCATCACATTACGATATGCATCCATTATTGAACCAGTATGTTTATAATACTGTTGTAATTAAAAATGTCGAAAACTACTTCAGGCTGATGTTTTTAGTTTAATTGGCTCCAACATTTATCAAAATGAGAATATTCATGAAAACATATAATCACAATGTTTGATATTGAGGAACACATCACCTGCAAGAAGAGAGAGAGGATGAAGAGTGTGAATAATTCTAATTTATAAAATAACTAGCCGTCAGGCTCGCTTCGCTCGCCATATCCGTCTAGCCAGGGGGCTCCGCCCCCTGGACCCCCAAGGATGAGATCAGCAGGCTCGCTTCGCTCGCCTGCATTTTTCATTTGAGCATTTTTATCATATGTTAGGACAATCCAGTCGGGGGTCCAGACTAAACGTCTGGCTAAACGGATATGGCGAGCGAAGCGAGCATGACAGCTACTAATATAATATTCCCAGGATTGAAGTAGCAGTGCCCAATCAATTTTTCCGCGATAAATGCATTTAAATCTTCAACTTGGTGCCAACCTAACAAAGTCAACTCAACTTAATGCCAACCTGACAAAATTATTAATTCAGTTGCCAGTTAACAACTGTTTCGAAGAGGTACTCTATCTAGATTATAGTTCTATAGTAACATATGATATGGAAATTTCAATTATAATTAAGAGATTGGGAGAAGAAGAATATACATGCTAAAAGACGAACTTTAAACCCTTAAAAACAACCCTTAGAGTGCCGTGCTACCAATTTATCCTAAATAGGTTGAATAGCATTTTTCACCTATTAACCTAAAGAAAGTTATCGGCTCCAAAATGGTGAATTCTTGATAAATTATGAATGGATCTATTGCTAATGAATACGAAATCCAGTTTTCAGAGCAAATCAACTTATAATCTTCATAAGAATTTTGGCAATATACAACACAAATCCACAAAACAATACCTTACAACACTTAAACATATAGCATCATTACAAGCTAAAATACTTATCCATTTATATAGTTGAAAACAATGGCTATAGGCTTGTAGACACACAAATCAAATTATACAAAATTAGAACACCATAAAACTGTTCAAATCTCAAATTAAAACATTATAAATTTCAATTAAACAGAAAAATATTCAGAGAGCACGTAGACACACTTTCCATAGCCAGCCACCATTTTTTAGAGAAGGGCTACAAAGATAGCATTTTAGATGAAGCCAAAAACAGTGACAACGTTATGAACACATCATCGATATTAAATTCCAAAAAATTATAAATTACAAGTTTAGAATTTACATTTTACATTTGTTCTCAATAAAACTTTATTTTGAAACTGTTATTTTATATTTATTTATCCTCTATGCTATTTATAATGATCTGTTAATTCTGTTAACTCTGTTTCGGTGATACCATGGAATGTACAACACAATTATTTATGATAAATTCTCAGTTAAAAGTTGTCTGCATATCGATTATTCTGATATTTACTATCAAGTTTTATAGATCTCGAATTGAAGATTCGATTTTAATTGAGAAAAAATGTAATATTACAAGAGTTAAAATATTGCCAAAAGATTTCTTAGTGCGCCTCTAAAGGGCCAACTGAACATACCTACCAAATTTGAACGTTTTTGGTCCGGTAGATTTTTAGTTCTGCGAGTGAGTGAGTGAGTGAGTGAGTCAGTCAGTCAGTCAGTCAGTCAGTAAGTGCCATTTCGCTTTTATAAATATATATATATATATATATATATATATATATATATAGATAGATAATTAAAAGCTAAAATTCAACTAATGATTTCTTGTTTCTATAAAATATCCATGTGACCAGTAATTATATACTGTACTTTGTCAAGTTGGATAGATAAACTGATGCAGTACTATACAGACCCATCTTATATCTTAATGGTATATGATCGTTCAAAACAAAATAATCTAGAAAAACATTGATAATTTGAATTCTCAGATATAGGTAGCCTACCACAATTTCAACGAAATTTTTTGAAAATCTATGAGACTTAAAATTCATCATCAAACCTAAAAAAGGAATCACCTTTTCTCGTTGCCATCGCTCAAACTACTTAGTTTTGCTGGTAACGCCAATGATAATATTATAATCGATGTTTAAATGGAAAATATTTTAATTTTAAGTTTTTGTAATGTATTGTATATGAAAATTTTTATATTTTTCACATTTGTAAAGTTGTGTTTAATGATTTTGGCAATAAATATTTCTTTCTTTCTTTCTTTCTTTCTTTCTTTACCTGCGTTTTCCGCATTCACTTTTGAAGATTGGTTGGTGGATGTGAGCTTAGATCACTGTTTCATGGAATTTTTATCAGGAGATTGTTATTGAATTTTCCAGGCAATTCTATCGAACCCCAAAGTGATAGACAAGGGATATCTATTCTCTTTCTACAAGCCACGCACAACCGGATCTTTTGCCACAACTGGTGAGTTTTTGTCATGCCTAATCATTGATAGTTAATCTTAATATACGTACCTAATACATACCAAATCATTAATATCATTTTGATGTACGTTTTATTTATTCTTGATTGAGTACAACCTTTTTAATACATGAGTGAAGAGTTGATTGAAAAGAGTTCGAGTATAGAGTAGGCCTATACAGTATTTTAATAGAGCATTTTTGTGCAGATGAAAATATCTAAACGCTTTTCTTGAAGCGTAGGCTCTATAATTATGTAGCATGTACTATATATACATGTAAACACATTATTTCCTTATGATAATTTCAACATATTTATATTAAATTCAAAGATAATGCATTTATTATTGCAAAATAATAGCTCAAAATTTGAGTGTTTTTATTATTCATTTTTTGAATTTATAGTTTGTTTAATGTTTTTAAGAAACTTTTATTATTAATCCATCCAAATTTAAAATTGTTTGTTTCATTCTAATTTATATTTTAGATTGTGATTTGGTGTAGAAATTTGAATGGACATAACCTATAAAATTTGGACAATTTAAAACTAAATTAGGAAATTGAAGAAGTTTTAGGCAATAGCCTGTTTTTTCTTTTCCGATTCTTGTATTTTTTGCTAACCGAATAAATGAAAAAATAAATAAAATATTATACTAAAGGTAATAATAATAATACGACTGAGGGTGTTGCGCACATAAGCTCTTAGGCTTGTGCGTGGGTATCTAACATATAATAGGCCTACATGTAAATAACGTCAAACATCTAAATAAACCTATATATAAGTCTTTCTGTCATATAAGAAGTCGTCAAAATATATCTGGCGTTTTTAATCCCCACTTTTTCTACTGTGGAGTTTTATACATTGATTTGACAATTCAAATGAGAAATGACCTACTCACCTACTCAATGATTTGAAAATGATGGACGATTCTCCATGGTGTGCTATTGGCATCTCCGGACGCCATAGTTATAAAATTATTGTAATTAGATTATATTATATTGCATTAGATATAAGATTTATCAGTAATTTTTCAGATGACCAACTACTGGAATATAATAATAATAATTAATTCAAATATCCATATTCATATGTACCGTGACCTTCCATTGAATATTGGAATCAATTATTATTATTAATCAATATTATTATCTCAAAGCTTTTTTGGCATTTCAAACATATCTTATGAACACTTTTCTACTGTATTTGTTCAGGTGATGTATGGAAGATGCATAGAAGGTTCACAAACAAAATGTTCCAGCCAAATTATATGGAAAGATATATCAACATCTTCAATGAGCAGAGCAAAGTTTTAAATCAATATATAGCAGAACACTTGATAAATAAAGCAGTGGACATATCACGACCTGTAATGCACTGCACATTGGATACTATATGTCGTGAGTACTTTATTTATTTCTATTATTTCAAGATGGATTGAAATACTTTGACACTCCCTAGTGGAGTTATAATATACGGTGAAACAAGCATAAATTTTTACTTTCTTTGCCCTATTACCATAGATAAGGAAAGTATTGCTTTCCGAAAAAAATTAAGGTACCCAAATTTCTAAATTTCTATACGTTTCAAGGTCCCTGAGTCCGAAAAAGTGGTTTTTGGGTATTGGTCTGTATGTGTGTGTGTGTGTGTGTGTGTGTGTGTGTGTGTGTGTGTGTGTGTGTGTGTGTGTGTGTGTGTGTGTTTGTGTGTGCGGCTAAAATGGAAAAATGTTGTCAAAAACAGGGTTTTTCGCGATTTTCTCGAAAACGGCTTCAACGATATTGATCAAATTTATACCTGGAATAGTCATTGATAAGCTCTATCAACTGCAACAAGTCCTATATCTGTAAAAATTTCAGGAGCTTTGCCCCATCTATGCAAAGTTTGATTTTAGATTCTCAATTATCAGCCTTCATATACAATTTAAACAAAAAAATTCAAGTGGAAAAGATTAAGCATGAAAATCTCTGCAATTAATGTCCAGTAACATTTCCACCTAGAATTGAAAATGAGCTTGAAATCCGAGAAAATGTGATTATTAAATTGCAAACTGTTGGCAATTGTTAATTCTTTCGCTACGAAGAGATAGCAGACCTCGTGTGTTTCCAGCGTTATTGACCTATCACCAGCTGTCTCATATCTTTGAATAGGCTAGTAGACTTGAGATGCGCGAGTACACTAGCGTCAGGTGATCAATTTTCATAACGGCAAGGAAAGTTGTATGAGTGCGCCACACCAGATTTTTCATTCTTTATAATGACATTAGTAAAATTACTTCTAAGTTTTGATAACTCAAAATAAGTCAATCGGCTTACATTGATACCGGTATGCTATCCAAACGATATTGAACCTTCCAATATCATACGCTAATATGACTAACTCAATCTAAATAAAACTTTAAAAAAAAATAGTTGTGCTATATTTCTTACCCAAAGCTGCAATAATTATAAAACATACCAGAATTATAATTATGAACATATTGATTTCAGGAACAGCTATGGAACAAGAAACAAGGATCAGCGATTTAAGAAACAAATTGAATAAGATGAAATCAATTCATATATGTAAATAAATTGAGATTGGCAATTGGTGGGATTAGATGATATTCAAATTCTAGTTGTTTTTAGAGCTTAGAACTCTATCACCTCTACTAAGTGTAAGTCCAACACTTTGAATGGCTGAATAAATATATACCTATATTTGATTCCAGGTACAGCATTTGGTGCTAAGATGAATCTTCAAGACAACGAGACATTCACATTTGTCGACGACCTCTCAATGTAAGTAGACCCAGCTATCGGAATGTTACATTCATTATCAGTTTGAGTTTGATTGTAATTTGGAAGATCAATAAGTATTGGGCTATTTGCAGCATGCTATATTGAGATTTTAACACTGCTGTGTAACATTGCTTTTGATTCATTCAAATGCTTGTAGGCACTTTATACTTTTTTTGTAGTCAAATTTAGTCTATGAAACACTTTTTTCAATCATTATTGTAGCACCTATAGACTTATAAGCCAATTTAATTTTATTTATTCTATTTATTTATTCAATCATTCAGAATTACAAAACTTTCAGAAGAGTACCACAGGCTTACGCCCAAAACGGTTCCAATTCTAATTTATACAACAGTCCAAATGTAGCTAGGTTATCTGTCACTCATTCTCCTATAATTACACACTCAATTTACAATTCAAAACACACAAAAATTATTTTTAAATTGAAAATACTTCAAAATTGAATTAAATCAATCACAATTAATTAGAAAATTCCAAACTTTGAAAAAAACTATAAAATTTTGAGACCGAAAAGACAAACACTTAACAACTTGTTTAAACACTTAGAACTGGAAATGGGAATTTTGAATTGAATTGATAAGAATATTGTCTGTGAAAGTAGCCTATGGCCCATTGGTTCTGTCAATTTTGACTAAATTAGATTCAAATCATTATCCACACATTTATATAATATAAAATATGATGAATCTTAATTTTTGTTACATTCGGGAGAATGATTATACATATCCATACCAGAGTTTTTCAATTAGGTTATTGTTTTTATATAGGCCTACCCATTTAAATTCCCATTTTTTAATATTACGGACATCAATAATATTATTATTGTAATTGATTGACATTATAAAAACATCATGTATTTGACCTCGAACTCATACAATCAGAGATGAGCCTTTGATACAAATTGAATAGTGATTGAAAAGAAAATATTTCAATTAAGAGAAAAGTTTGAAAATAAGTGCGGCATAGCGTACCGCACTTCTGCATCTTTGGAATTTTAAGGTGTCTGCCATTTGTACTGCCATTTTCCAATGCTGCCACGTTTTCGTTTATCATACCTTTCCGTAGTAGATGAGGGTTGGAAGGAGTGTGGGGGCGTTTCTTCAGTGTGCAGCTGACTGTTGAAGTCAGAAGACCTCATTTTTAAGATAAATCAACTTCACAATATTATTGCTCTCAATAATTTCTTCTTTCCATCATTTTATTTTTATTTCTTTTCTATTGCTAAAGTTGATAACCACTTTTTCTTATATATAGGTACTATTATTATTATTATTATTATTATATTATTATTATTATTATTATTATTATTATTTTTATTATTATTATTTTGTATTTCCATAGAAACTTGTTTTCTTTGATAATCAACAATTAGATGGTAAAATATACAATTTTTTCAATTTATATTTAAATAACTATTGTGAGTAAATAAGGATATCATATCAAAAAAGTTTTTCTCATTTCCATCACCGATGTGCAGTTCAAATTCTATGAAGAAAGGTTTGAAACATACAATTTACATATAGCGGCACTCAGTGCCGTGCTCGTGTAATATCATTGGAAGGCGCCTAGCGTGTAGTTGAGGGAAGAATGGATAGGCAACTACACATTAGTGATGCTTTTGTTAAAAAACATAATACTGCATGGTCTTTCCATGAATTTGAGTGAAATACATTGGTTTCTCATCCAGAAAACACATTGTTGTTAAGGGCTACATATTCAGTTAATTTATTATACACTATACATTACTCGTTTTGGACTATTTTGACGACTCTACAGTCAAAATTTTCGAATAATAGTTATTAAAAACTAGTACCTACTCACGTGGAGTGCTGTGTGTCAAAAAATCCGAAAGCGCTCCACGTGAGAAGGTACTAGTTTTTAATAACTATTATTCGAAAATTGGACTCTAGTGTCGTCGAAATAATAGTTCAAAAAGAATTTTCAACTTGCAGTCCGTCATGGATAGTGAAATAGATAAGTACTATACATTACCTATTCAAAAATCAATTTTTCAAAAATTAAATTAATAAAAGATATAACGTGATATATTTATTCTGTTTCAGATCTTCTGAAATAATTGTTGCAAGAATGTATAAGCCTTGGTTCTATTTCGACCCGATATTCAGATTGACACCAGATGGAAAAGAGATGTACATGAGAGTGAAGAGGCTTCATGAGTTCACAAAGGCGGTAAGGCACAGAACAATAATCGATATGAAAATGGCGTATTCAATCTCAACTCCTATGGTAGAACAATGTATGGAAGAGAATTGATTAGTAATGACGATTCACAGACTATATTATTCATGAGGCAAAATATAATATATTATCTTCTACTACCGTAACGGAAATATATTATTATTTCAAACCATCACCAATTAGGCTAAAATTTAGGTCACTCTGAAGAACTCCACATTTATCTCAAGAGAATAAATATATTTGGTTAATTTTGATTGGAAGGAATTATTTTAGGTCGACTCTCTATACGATTATATCAAGAAGTGAATAGTTATAAAGTGAGAATAGGAGAAATCATTGCATATTTTTCAAGCATTACTGAAGTGATTCAGTTTTAATTACCACAACTGCATCTGCATGTCTATTGTTGAACATGGGATTTCTCATCCTTTCTATGAATTCTTCAATTAACAGATGATGAGAAATATCAGGAGTAGGCTATAAATTTTTTAATTTATATTAAATTGCTGAAGGAAGAAATGAATAAGAACATACTATTTTGCTAATTTAGACGTTTGACTCAAAACTCCTGTAATCTGATATCTGGGTACGGTACCATACCCTTTCAAGTTCATAGTTCTCACCTTTTTTTCAGGTAGTTGATACGAGGAGAGAAGCTGTTGAGAAGTTCAATTCAAAATTAGAAGAGAATGGAAACATTGAAGGTAACAGAATTCAACTTGAATAACTTCATCATTCTGCTCCTCAATATTATACCAATACCTCAAATAATAAGATGATAGAGTCTTTGAATACTCATTAAACTAAAACTTATTCTTTGGTGAAAGTCTTGAATGAGTGATTTTTTGGCGTCACATTCAAATAATAAATCATAACCAACAACGTAAATAATAGTGGGTATTTGTAAACTACGTCATGAATATTAGTGCTTCTATTGCCATATTATAAAATTAACTCATATTCCTCGAGAAAATTCAATGGATGAGCTCTCCTGTGCAGCATGTTCAGAAAAAATTCATCAGTTAAAAATTTTCTGAATGGATGAGCTCTCCTGTGCAGCATGTTCAGAAAAAAATCATCAGTTCAAATTTTTCTGAATGTATTGTTTGATAACTCATTTTCACGTTCTGTGGACTTTTTGTTGTCTCCACAGAAAATAAATTATGTTTGCTATCGGGTAATTTTTCAACAATTTAATCTTGGTAAAACCATCCACAATGCATGATTTCTACTAATGAATGACTCATCAACATTTGATTTGTAGGGGTGGACAGTGCCGGCTGCATTGAAGAACTTGAGCCAGCGCCCTATTTGGATGTGATGATCGACTATGCCAAAGAGGAGAAATTAGAGGAAGGAGTATTCTTGAGAGAGGTTTTGGATGTTATTATTGGTGTGAGTGAGATTACAAAAATATTTTTTTGAATTGGTAAAATGACACTAAATTCACATTTATTTCGACTTTCTGTAAATTTTCACACTTTCAGAATATGAGAACGGGGAATTTCACTTAGGTACTCATAAATTTTATTATGAATTTTTTGAGCCTATTTCCAAGTGATGTAACTATTAGTTACTTTCCGGAGTGAATTTGATAAAATTGCAATTCTAGATGCAAACAGATCGCAACAGAGATATTTATAATTTTATTAATTTTCTGATAACATTCTGAACATACTGTATTTATTCACGAGAAAAAATTATTCAATGATCAATTTTGTCATAGATCCAATGATAAAGTATAACAGGATTAATTTTGAAAAGTATTTGATAATAATTTTGACATGCATTCGTCACTCAAAAATATGAAAACATGTTTGTCTCATCTTCAAAATCATGTTAGGCTGTTGAAATTTAATTGAGTAGATTATGAATGACTCTTGATTGATATCACATCCAAAATTATTCGACCTTATAGAAACTGAATTCGAAATTTATGCTTTCGTTTCTGAATAAATTTGGTAGGCTTCCACACAAATCAAGTTATGTTTTTGTAAATTCTTCTCATGCATAAGAAAAAAACTATAGTTACCTATATGGTAATTCGTGATTTAAACATTTTTTTTTCATTATTTCCTCCAGGGAGCTGATACTTCAGCGATAGGAGACAGCTACGTGCTGGTTCTTCTGGGAATACACAAAGAATGGCAAGAGAAGATCCATAATGAGCTGGATGACATTTTCGGGGATTGTGAAAGGGATGTGACAATGAGTGACTGCAACCAAATGACGCAGATGGACATGGTCATCAAAGAGACACTCAGGCTGTACACGGCGCCTCACTCTTTGCGACTACTCACTGAAGATGTACAACTGGGTAAGTTATCATCTCAATATTTATCAAAATTTATACTACCTATTATTGATGTTCATTAGAGAATCCCATCACAAAACATAAGTCACAACTTGAACAAGCTTCACCAATAATTGATATAAAGTTGACTTAATATATAATTCCACATTTTGAAGTAAACTCTCCTCATTTATTCCGAAAGCTGAATTGCGTTTTCAGTTCAGGATAATTCCTTTAATAAAGTTGAAATTGGAATAAAACATTTCAATTTGAATTGAATTACAATGATATAATTGAAGTTTCCTACTTTTTAATTAATGTTTGATCTTTTTTGTTAAGTAGGTACATGGATTGGATCAGTTTGATTTTCTTACGATTATTCCAGTCAATATAGACATAAAAAAGGGGGTGTGCTTGCAATAATTTATATTGTAGTTCTGATTTTTTAATATATTATTTGGGTACATAAGAGAAGTCTAGAAACAATTTCTTCATGCAAAATTTTCTTTGTGCTAGATACAGAATGGCCCAAAAACCTCGTATTTTCGGCTCATTTTCCAGTTTTCAGCTATTTCTGCCAAATCTCGTTATCGGACAGAAAATTTGCGCTCGCCTTTTTTTAAATTATAAAACTTTGAATAAAATGAGATCATTCGGAACTTTCTATCTTCAATGAGTACGGTACTGAGTTATGATTTTTCAAAAATGAGTGAAATTTGAAGGAAAAATCAATTTTTATGAATTTTAGTTTTTGATCAACAATATCTCCCGATATTTACCATTCAGATGTATAATTCAAAATCCCTCTGGGCGTATTTTTGTGCTCCACAATCTGAGATCAGGTAGAGCGCTCCATCTCATATAGATTTCCAGGTACACCTGACAACAATGCTCCTTGTATTGTGAAAAACACCTAATTTTCAGCTTCAATCAGCATCACCAACTAAATTGTACCTACTCACATTAATATTTCGTACAATTACATGAGCTCATGAGATTATGTTCTATGAGAATCACCCGTCAGATACACATCATTTCAGTATTTCCTAGTGGAGAGGCGCGCTTAAGGACACAAGGATCAAAATTTCAAACACTTTATAACTTATTGATACAATGTTCAGATTTCATCGTACTACACTTCATTCTTCTCGGCTCGTCAAGGTGGTTCAAAATCATGCATCATAAGTCAAATTCGGTTGAAAAATGGAAAATTTATTGCTGAGTGTAGGTACTTAAGCCCATATTCCGATACACAAAAAATGGCCAATTTCTATATTCAACTTTTATATAACCGATTATAATTGTAAAATTGGAAGATCTTACTTTTCACAAAATTCAAAATGTTCTTTCCCAAAAATGTGTATTGCAGGTAAATATATAGTACCAGCTGGCACTACAATCTATTTGGCCATGTACCTCCTACATCGAGACCCTTTGTATTGGGAACGTCCTCTAGACTTCTATCCGGATCATTTTCTGCCAGAAAATGTAGCAAAGAGGCCCAAGTTCAGCTATCTGCCGTTCAGCCATGGACCTCGAGGATGTCCAGGTAAAAACCAATACCGATCAATTTTTTTACGAATAAAAAACTTATTGAATGAATGAAAGTGCTTGAGTAGCCATTCTGAACTTATTGAGGAGAAGTGAATGTGTTGGCTATAATTTGGTTTTTTACTTCTGTTGAGAAAGTTTGACGTCGAAAGCGGCCTATAGCCTACTATATTTTGAAAAATGATCATTGAAAGATCTGAAGATGGAAACACTGGTTTATTTTTTCGTCTGTCAGTTCTAATAAAAAATTTATATTATTTGTTCTGAAATTACAAATTACATTTCGTTTGTTGTGTAGGCCTATTCTAACTAGCTCAATGATCAATCCAATTTACCAAACGTTATTGGTTATTAATTTTATTCTAATCGAATGGGATTGAAAGCTGCAATCGAAATCTGATAATGAAAACTTCAATATTAACACTTCACACTTGATAAATAAATTATTGAACATTTTCATATGCAAGTCAGATTAGTGATACTGGATAATTTATAAATTAATTTAATATTAATTTTGACAGATTATCAAAATATGTTCTCGGCATAGGTATCGGTGAGTAAATTATAATCTAATGAATAAGCCACCTTCTTAATCCAATAAATGCCTGATTTATACTCAATCTACTAATTAATGATCATTTATTGTTGGATTTGATTATTGCAACTTTTATCATATCAGAGTAGTCTATGGTCTCGGGAGCATATTGGTCTTTGCTTCATGAATTTTCATAGAGAATATTGAAATCATCTTTTTTCACTTCAGTAATAAAGATAAGGATGATTGAAGAAATATTGAAAATGTAAAATTAATGATGCTATTTCAATTTTCAGGATCTAGATACGGAGTGCTATCGATGAAAGTTGTTTTGGCCAACGTTCTAAGAAAGTTCAAAGTTGAATGTGATCTTGACTTCAAGAAGATGGAGCACAAACCCAGTTTAATGCTGGAATTGGTTGGTGGGTATCCAGTAAAACTGATTCCAAGGAGAAGTTCACAACATGGTTCAATCAACAATTGAAATTATTGCTCACCGACTCTTACTTCACTTGCAAATTAAGTTGAATTTGTGGTTTTTCTGTTCACAGAAATCCTAATCACTATAAACTTGATCCTTATTTTGATATTCCTTTAATCTAGGTTGCTTGAAAATTCTCATGTAAACAGAAACCCAGAAAAGAATGGAATAATAATTGATAAGCTTACCTAGAATAGAATTAAGTCTACCTCTTTAATATTTGTTTCTAGTGTTAGTATGGAGAACATATTCATCATTGACTTTACTCATACTATCTGTATAAAATCAGTCTAGATAGAGAAAATCAACCAGATTTCAAAAAATGAATAGTCATATTGATGTGATTGATTATGTTATATGAAGTTATTTTTCATTGAGAATGTTTTGTTTACAATTTATCAATAGTTGAACAAATCTCTCATCAACTTGACATTTTTCTTTAGTGCCTAATAGACTGCTTATTTTCAACTACACAGACAGTTATTCAGCTTACTTTAAATGAATTGTACTATTGAAATTCAATTGTTATAATCTCGAATGGCACTTCCAATACAATAATATTATACTACAAATATAGTGACTGAAGATTATTAGGATTTCAATATTCTCACTAGCTTATTATCACTTCAAAGTCTACTTCTTGAAGTGGCTTTACACATCAAGGAAAAGTTGATATGGTCAGCTTCAAGCAGGGGTGCCCAGCCACCCCAAGGGCAATGGCGCATGCCCCCCCCCAATCCAAGTGTAATGCCCCCCCCAAAGTACCCCAATTCCCAACCCCTTTAGTTTTTAACATTAGTCAGTGTATGACAATAAAATTCACATCTTACATTCTAATCTTCCAAAGGACATTTTATTTACCTTTGGTCTTGTGAGGAATTATTTCTGTTTTCATAATATTGTAAAAATATATACCATCGTTTCTTATCTCTTTTAAAATAGAAATAAAATATTTTTTTGATATTATTTTTGAGACTAGCAGTGCAGCCGTTCTTGTTCGGGAGGACTAAAAAGTACTACATTACATCAGGAAAAACTAAATGACAAATATTTTAATAGGATATTAAAATATGAGTAAGGGAGGCTTTGCTTTTTAAATGTTACTCATAAAAAGTTTTTTTTCGAAAGCTTTCCAATTTTTTTCGATGGTTCTATATTTCTATATGTATTTTGGGGCGCTGAATTCTAATCTGAAATTTGCTGACACGCCAGAGGGCGACTTCACCCCCAAAATTTTGGGTTTTTTTTTAAGTTTTCCATTTTATCTCGAGAACCTTGAATTTTTCGAGAAAGAGCATTTTCTATATAATATTAAAGATAATAAAATTTCCAATGAATGGTCGCGCAGGACTACTTTTTGGATTTTTTATCTGAAGTGTTCCACAAGATACACAACTTTAAATGTGCGAGAAATTTGTTATATTTCCCCCATTTTCACAGTCTCGCATATGCAACGTTGCGTATCTTGTGGAACACTTCAGATAAAAAATCCAAAAAGTAGTCGAGGTTGTGATGAATTTTCTGCTCTTTTCACTCCCATGATTTATACTTCTGTTTTCAATACAGTTCAAAAGTTACAGCCAATTAAATGATGAATTTATTTTCTCATTTTTCTTGCGATTTTACTGTTATTGAAGAGTCTCTAGAATGAGTACAATACACGATAGAAACTTGCGATTGGACTTAAATGAGAGAAAATTCCATGCTCTATAAGCTGAGATGCCTTAAATTGATCTTGCATTACTGTTTATATCGAAAAACTGTCGAGACTGTCAAAATGAGAAAAATATCGCAAATTTATTGATTTTTTGAAACAAACGTATCTCAAACTTCACGATTATATTTTTACAAAAATCATTAACCTCACATAAAAGAGGAGATTATTTTCTTCAAATCAAGACCAAGTATCATTTTGTGTTACCGAGATACACAGTTTTCAATATAGAAATCGGTCATTTTTCTATGCATTGAAATATGGGCTAAAATACACTAAAGGAGGAATTTCCTATATTTTTAACAAATTTTGGTGAGATGATGAATTATTACCAACCGCCTTGACGAGCTGATATGAACGAGCTGTAGTACGAGGAGATATGATCATTCAGTCAAAAGTTATAAGTGTTTAAAGTTTTGATCCTGGACATATCCTTATGTGTGCCCCCACTAGGAGATACTGAAATCTAACGAGTGATTATCATAGCCGTCGTAACGTTATTTCAGTCGAATTATGTTTCTTTTTTGTTGGGAAGGCCATGAAAAGGTATTATAATGAAAATTTGAATTTTGTCTGTAGGTCATGATTTTCTATTCTTGGGTGTAATCCCCCTCCCACCACTACTAAATTCAGAAATAGGTACCTAAGGAATTCTGTTCAGAATTATTAATATTGTTAGATCACGTGATGTGTGGCTTTCTATCATTACTAGAAAAAGATCCTAGTTGTATAGTGTAGAAGTGGTAGGTTTGCATAATTTTGAAAGCCCCTTAAAAAATACCCCTTTTGTGAAAACTCTTAGCTCTAGAATCAAAAATCGTAGAGTTCCGCGCGACCACTCAATTTACTGGAAATTTTATTATCTTTATTATTTTAGAGAATGATTTTTCTCGAAAAGTTAAAGGTTCTAAAGATTAAATGGAAAACTTGAAAAAAGTCCGAAATTTTGGTTTTTTTGGGAGTTTTGGGGGTGAAGTCGCCCTCTGGCGTGTCAGAAAATTTCAGATTAGAATTCAGCGCCCCAAAATACTTAGTTATAGAACCTTCGCGAAAAATTCTTTCAGGCTGTTTCCTGAAAAACGACCATTTGACTGGACTATTATACAAAACAGAAAAGAGTAATGAAGCATTACAATAGTTGCGTGATTAATGTGTGGTAAATGGGGTGTAAATTTAAAAGATTGAAATTGGCTTCATTTGATATTTTTCACAAATTTATTCTTCTGTCAAATTCACTAGAGTTTGCGATGTTGTTTATAATTGCATTCCCATTCAGAGACATTAATATCACCATGAAACGCCTTCAAAATTAAAATAATTATTAGATTAAAATGTAAATTACAATTTAACTTATCATTGTGCTTTTAAGAAAATTAGGTTGCAACAGCAAGGAAACTCAAACACAGGAACATTAAAAATTAAAATCAAGCAAAGGAAATCAGAATAATAGTGGATGATGAAGTTATAATTTATTTTTGTCAAAGATTTACCTTCAAACTCATAGGCTTGGAATTATTAAAATTCCTGCATACAAAATATTATCAATTGTATTTTTCATGCTTTTTATTGAGTTACACTTTGCAAAATAATATTACATTTAATAATATAACATTGTAAAGGTGGGAAAAAGTATTAAAATTAACTACATTAGGATATCTCTATTTAATACCTTGATTTTTAGCCATGATTCAAAATGTTGACATAAAATATAAAAAAAATCATGCCCCCCCAAAAATGTTGATGGCGCAAATTGCGCCATGCCCCCCCCTTGAGGGCACCCCTGGCTTCAAGGGACATCCACAAACATAGATTCCTTCATTCAGGTATCGAATTCCCCTTAGCGTTTAAGTTCGGCTTTACTTATTAATTTCCACTGTAAGTATTCGTAAGTTAAATATCACCATATATGAGTCTGCATTATATTTAGTTGTTCTAAACTTAGTGATAATGATGATATTGAATAGAGCATAAATAAAATTTATTCAGAAAATCAAGTCCATCTTTTTATGTCTAATGCTACGTATAAGTTTAGAATAACTGTAATTTATTTCACTTGAGTAGAGAAAAAAAAAACACTCCTTAAGTATAATTCAGATCCACTGGTGATTGAATCCAGCCTGATAGTCTCGCTTGACTTTTTGACGGAAGGAAGCAAGCTGAAATGATAAATGCAGGTGAGCGAAGCGATATATGATGACTCAGCGGGGGATCCAGACCAATAAGGCGAGCGAAGCGAGCCTGCCGGATAGATTCAGTATAAATTATTGCCAATGAGATTTTGTCATTATTATTATTATTATTAGCGTATATGGCTTTCAATGGTGGGGAGACCCAAGGGTAGTTCCACCTCGCCGTGTATTGTCCAAAGTTCCCCAATGGGAGACCGGACACTTAGGTTATAGTGAGCACAATACTTTAAATTAAAACTTTTCTCTTCGAAATAAAATTCTTTTTGATGTTAAGTCCGATACATACAAAACCGAAACAAAACATTTTGTCATTGCTGTTGACAGATGCCAATTGCAAATCATTCCAATGAGTTTATTAATGTTCAACATCCAGCAAACAATATTGTAGATAACAACATAACATTTTCGAGGTCATTTTACATGATGGATCTTCGATCTTGGATTTTTAGGCCTCTTTTTGGGCTCTTGAGGGGGGGTTTATAACCTGGAAACCCTTCCCCCCAACAACACTACGTCACTGGACTATGGCATCAGCAATAGCCCTAAAAACTCAAAATTTACATTACGGTAATAGTTCGACACTTAAAATTATCTACCGGCTGCTTCCGGTATTTGTTGATTTATTGAAATAGTATGGTATCATAACGTGTATCATCTGAAAAAAAAAAAAAATATATATATATATATATAGATTAATATTGTATGATAAATCTCACCTCCTTATTTTTCAGATGATACACGTTATATATATATATATATATATATATATATATATATATATATATATATATAAAAGCAAAATGGCACTCACTGACTGACTGACTGACTGACTCACTCACTCACTCACTCGAAAAATCTACCGGACCAAAAAAGTTCAAATTTGGTAGATATGTTCAGTTGGCCATTTAGAGGCGCACTATAAAATCTTTCGGCAATATTTCAACTTTAAGGGTGGTTTTTAAGGGTTTAAAGTTCGTCTTTTAGCATGTATATTCTTCTTATTCTCTCAATTATAATTTAAAAATGCCCATACCATAATGTTAATATAGAACTATAATCTAGAGAGAGTACCTCTTCGAAACAGTTGTTAACTGGTAACTAAATTAATAATTTTGTCAGGTTGGCATTAAGTTGAGTTGACTCTGTTAGGTTGACACCAAATTGAAGATTGAAATGCATTTATCGCGGAAAAATTGATTGGGTACTGCTACTTCAATCAGAGCTATTCCTGGAAATATTATATTACTAGCCGTCAGGCTCGCTTCGCCATATCCGTTTAACCAGACGTTTAGTCTGGACCCCCGACTGGATCGTTCTAACATATGATAAAAATGCTCAAATGAAAAATGCAGGCGAGCGAAGCGAGCCTGCTGATCTCATTCTTGGACGATCCAGTCGGGGGTCCAGGGGGTGGAGCCCCCTGGCTAGACGGATATGGCGAGCGAAGCGATCCTGACGGCTAGTATTAAATATTTGTGAGTAGAAGCTACCGGTACTATTAGTGTACAATGACACTTTTGATTATCCAATTTAGGTACCGTACTAATTTTTCTCAGCTTTGTATTATTTATTGGTATCTTTAAATGTTGAAATCATTGAAACGGTTTGAGATATCGATGTACGGTATTCGCCATTAATATTCTTTTGAAATTCTGTATCAAAATCCTTTATCACATGACTAAGCTCCCATTTGAAAAAAATGAAGTTAGATTCAAAATGATGCAGGATTCGAAATTAATTTGGATCCATATGACGGATCCAGGATGGGGGAAAAAAGCTTTGAAGCGACAATTTTTTTAAATTGGAGTAGGATCAATTGTCATATTATATAGGCTACTTGTTAAAGAGATATTTAGCTGTTTCCATGATAATTCTTACCAACTCTGTATAATTACAAGTTGCGGATTTAAGAGCAGTTCATGAGCGAGTTCTCCAACACAGTGGGTCGCTAGTGTATTTATTTATCACGACTCTATAAAGATTGAAACCATAGCCTACAAAGAGCCCGGCTATTGATGAGTTCTAGAACAAGCTATAAGTACTTCCGGTCAGGGGGGTAGGCCTAAACCCTCCACACCAAATGACACACACCCTCTACGTCAAATTTAATATCAGCCCCCTTAAGAATAAAGGCACCCTTATTCCCTTGCTGTTATTTTCGACACTGCTATCATTTTTTAATGTTTGGTTCCCCCAAAAAACTGAGGCGTTTTAGATCCGGATCCCTTTGTATGATATCAGTGTAGCCTAAGATTTATAATTTGATGGAAAATGACACATTATTGGCAGTGTAGTAAAAGCAACCAGCAAACTTCTCAGTGATCCAATACACAATAAAATAATATAATACAGGCAACAGAAAAATTCTTAGCTGAATCAAAATTATATTGACCTTTGGCAAAATGGGGTAGTTCACTGTCACTATAAGTTCTTTAATAATAATTTCAATTTCAATTTATTTCATTTAAAGTTACATAGTATCAAATACATACAGTGTTTTTTTGCTCCTCTAGCTTAGAGCTAATTGAGGAGTATTCAAATTTCATACTACATCATAATAGTTACCGTATACATTCTATAAATACTACAAATGAAAATTTTTGTAAAGTGTTCAATAAACTAAATTGAAAGTCTATTATAGTTTCTATCTGGGATTTGATATTGAAGTTCTAATTTCTACCACTTGAATCACAACATTAGTCACTCTATATTCTACTAAATCGGTGATCAACCTTGCAGACATTATTGTCTCTTGCATTTAGGTGGCTTTGAACAGCTGACTAGCTGAACCAACATGCACATCAACAATATTACAATACACACACAGTCATAGAATACAAAAACATAACCTATCCTCCAAAAAAACATTTATTATACTACAAACTGTAATATACACTCTCTTAATCTTTTCAACTGCTTCTAAAGCACTTTTTTGTTTACAATATTAAAATTATTCTTATTTATTCATTCATCCAAAGTTCTTTCTTTTCCATTTCCCATTGTACAGTGCAGTTTATTATTGTCTACTATGTGCAAACTAACCTATCTACTAACTAACCTATTAGAATATTAACAATAATCTTCAACATATCTTTTCATTCAAACAATTCCTATAAAATAATTCTTAAGTTTAGTTTTTATTTCATTTCTTTGTAAATTTTTCAATTCTGGTGGCAAATCGTTCAACAGGTAAGGGATTCTGTATTTTAATAGGTTCTTACCATAATTATTATTATAACGCTGTGCTCTAAATAGCCTATTTCTCAAACCATAACTTATTTCGTTCATTTCCCTTAATTCATCTTCAAAATAATGTCTGGACAAATCAGTGTATATTGCGAGAGATTCTGGTGTCATAATACCCAATATTCCAAGCTCGACTCCATTAAATAATGTATTTGCTACTCTTCTAACTACATCATACAACGGCTGTCTCAAATACACTGGTGCTAAACTATGAATTGTAATACCATAGAATATTATACTTTGAATCATAGAGAAATAGATAATTCTTTTAATATTTATTGGAAAAAAGGGGCTAATTCTAGAGCATTTGTATAAAGCAGCTTTCATAATTCGCAGCATCCTATTATTGTGTGAATTGAATTTCATGTCTGCATCAAAAACAACTCCTAGATGCTTAATATTCTCACTGAATTCCAAATGCTGACACCTGCATGTGTTTCTCAAATTATTATATCTTAGACATTCTGCTTTATGGCAAATTAATTTATAATTGTACAAACCTACGTTAATTCTAGGATTTCTAAATATAATTACCTTTGTTTTCTGTGAATTTATCTTGATACCGTTGTTGAAAAAATATTTATTAGCCAAATTGAGATCCTCTTGCATGTATCTTATGCCCATTATTAGATCAGTGTGTGTCATATATAGCAGGTTGTCATCTGCATACTGCAGCACCTTACTTTTGAAACTGAGACTAGCTAGATCGTTTACATACTAATAATAATAATAATAATAATAATAATAATTTCAATTTCAATTTATTTCATTTAAAGTTACATAGTATCATATACATACAGTGTTTTGTTGCTCCTCTAGCTTAGAGCTAATTGAGGAGTATTTAAATTTCATACTACATCATAATAGTTAACTTATACATTCTATAATAATACTACAAATGAAAATTTCTGTAAAGTGTTCAATAAGCTAAATTGAAAGTCTATTATAGTTTCTTTCTGGAATTTGATATTAAAGTTCTAATTTCTACCACTTGAATCACAACATTAGTCACTCTATATTCTACTAAATCGGTGATCAACCTTGCAGACATTATTGTCTCTTGCATTTAGGTGGCTGTGAACAGCTGACTAGCTGAACCAACATGCACATCAACAATAATTACAACACACACACAGTCATAGAATACAAAAACATAACCTATCCTCCAAAAAAACATTTATTAGCCTATACTACAAACTGTAATATACACTCTCTTAATCATTTTCACTGCTTCTAAAGCACTTTTTTGTTTACAATATTAAAATTATTCTTATTTATTCATTCATCCAAAGTTCTTTCTTTTCCATTTCCCATTGTACAGTGCAGTTTATTATTGTCTACTATGTGCAAACTAACCTATCTACTAACTAACCTATTAGAATATTAACAATAATCTTCAACATATATTTTCATTCAAACAATTCCTATAAAATAATTCTTAAGTTTAGTTTTTATTTCATTTCTTTGTAAATTTTTCAATTCTGGTGGCAAATCGTTCAACAGGTAAGGGATTCTGTATTTTAATAGGTTCTTACCATAATTATCATTATAACGCTGTGCTCTAAATAGCCTATTTCTCAAACCATAACTTATTTCGTTCATTTCCCTTAATTCATCTTCAAAATAATGTCTGGACAAATCAGTGTATATTGCGAGAGATTCTGGTGTCATAATACCCAATATTCCAAGTTCAACTCCATTAAATAATGTATTTGCTACTCTTCTAACTACATCATACAACGGCTGTCTCAAATACACTGGTGCTAAACTATGAATTGTAATACCATAGAATATTATACTTTGAATCATAGAGAAATAGATTATTCTTTTAATATTTATTGGAAAACAGTGGCTAATTCTAGAGCATTTGTATAAAGCAGCTTTCATAATTCGCAGCATCCTATTATTGTGTGAATTGAATTTCATGTCTGCATCAAAAACAACTCCTAGATGCTTAATATTCTCACTGAATTCCAAATGCTGACACCTGCATGTGTTTCTCAAATTATTATATCTTAGACATTCTGCTTTATGGCAAATTAATTTATAATACAAACCTACATTAATTCTGGGATTTCTAAATATAATTACCTTTGTTTTCTGTGAATTTATCTTGATACCGTTGTTGAAAAAATATTTATTAGCCAAATTGAGATCCTCTTGCATGTATCTTATGCCCATTATTAGATCAGTGTGTGTCATATATAGCAGGTTGTCATCTGCATACTGCAGCACCTTACTTTTGAAACTGAGACTAGCTAGATCGTTTACATACAGATTAAATAGAACAGGAGACAAAATGCTGCCCTGAATAAGTCCACGGGATTGATTATAATCGGTACTAATATATTCACCTATACTAACATGTATTTTTCTATTTTCAAAATATTTTTCAAACAAGTTGAATAGCTTTCCACGAATACCTGTTCTATTGATTTTTTGTAACATAATTTCATAATTAACCAAATCATATGCTTTTGTCAAATCTGTTGCAACAGTTATGACAAATTTATTGTCATTTAAAGCTTCAAATATATTTTCTGTTAGTTTTTCTAATAAATCTATTGTTGATTTTTTTGGAATAAACCCATATTGAGCATTATTTATTATGTTCTGATTGATCAGGTATTGATTCAATTGCATACAGATGAAATGTTCTAGAATTTTCATAATTACTGAGATTGATCCTATTGGCCTATAAGAACCTACATTTTTCTTTGCTCCATTCTTGAAAATTGGTCTGAGATGTGTTATTTTTAGACGCTGAGGTATTTTTCCTGTTTCAATTATCCTATTAATCAAATGCATCAGGATCAGCTTTAGATAGAACATGTTATTCATGATATCTTTTGGCCTAATTTTGTTATGTCCTGCAGATGATCTATTGTTTAGTTTGTTAATGATACTATAAAGTTGATGTTCTTTCATTTTTTCAAAATTCACACTCATCCTATCCCCTATTGTATAGTTACCTTCTTTTAAATGTGGTATTATATCAAAGTGTTGCCCGTTCAACTCCATTAAATAATGTATTTGCTACTCTTCTAACTACATCATACAACGGCTGTCTCAAATACACTGGTGCTAAACTATGAATTGTAATACCATAGAATATTATACTTTGAATCATAGAGAAATAGATTATTCTTTTAATATTTATTGGAAAACAGTGGCTAATTCTAGAGCATTTGTATAAAGCAGCTTTCATAATTCGCAGCATCCTATTATTGTGTGAATTGAATTTCATGTCTGCATCAAAAACAACTCCTAGATGCTTAATATTCTCACTGAATTCCAAATGCTGACACCTGCATGTGTTTCTCAAATTATTATATCTTAGACATTCTGCTTTATGGCAAATTAATTTATAATACAAACCTACATTAATTCTGGGATTTCTAAATATAATTACCTTTGTTTTCTGTGAATTTATCTTGATACCGTTGTTGAAAAAATATTTATTAGCCAAATTGAGATCCTCTTGCATGTATCTTATGCCCATTATTAGATCAGTGTGTGTCATATATAGCAGGTTGTCATCTGCATACTGCAGCACCTTACTTTTGAAACTGAGACTAGCTAGATCGTTTACATACAGATTAAATAGAACAGGAGACAAAATGCTGCCCTGAATAAGTCCACAGGATTGATTATAATCGGTACTAATATATTCACCTATACTAACATGTATTTTTCTATTTTCAAAATATTTTTCAAACAAGTTGAATAGCTTTCCACGAATACCTGTTCTATTGATTTTTTGTAACATAATTTCATAATTAACCAAATCATATGCTTTTGTCAAATCTGTTGCAACAGTTATGACAAATTTATTGTCATTTAAAGCTTCAAATATATTTTCTGTTAGTTTTTCTAATAAATCTATTGTTGATTTTTTTGGAATAAACCCATATTGAGCATTATTTATTATGTTCTGATTGATCAGGTATTGATTCAATTGCATACAGATGAAATGTTCTAGAATTTTCATAATTACTGAGATTGATCCTATTGGCCTATAAGAACCTACATTTTTCTTTGCTCCATTCTTGAAAATTGGTCTGAGATGTGTTATTTTTAGACGCTGAGGTATTTTTCCTGTTTCAATTATCCTATTAATCAAATGCATCAGGATCAGCTTTAGATAGAACATGTTATTCATGATATCTTTTGGCCTAATTTTGTTATGTCCTGCAGATGATCTATTGTTTAGTTTGTTAATGATACTATAAAGTTGATGTTCTTTCATTTTTTCAAAATTCACACTCATCCTATCCCCTATTGTATAGTTACCTTCTTTTAAATGTGGTATTATATCAAAGTGTTGCCCGTTCATTTCTGTTGTAATTTCTTCTATTTTCTCTTTAAAGCAGTTTTTAAATTTCTCTGTTAGGTTCATAATTTGATGATCTTCATTGATATTGAAATTTAACTTAATTGATTCCTTTAGAGACGGCCTATTCTTCTTATTTATAAAATGATTGATGATTTCCCAAATTTTCTTAGTATTGTTGGAGTTATCATTGAAAGCCCTATAATAGTATTTCCTTTTCTCATTACGAATCATGTCTGTTAACTTATTTTGTATGTTTCTAAACTGATTTCTCAAATCCACATTATGTTTATCTCTTTTAACCATTTGCCATAAATAGTTCTTTCTCTCTATTGTCAGCTTAATTCTATCATTGAACCAGGAATTATGTAGTTGCTTAGTTTTTTGTTTAACCTTTATGACACTTTTAGCATATATATTTTCGAACCTCTGAACTATATCATTATAAATATCTGATGGTTCTCTTAAGTCTAGAATCGGCCACCAATTTTCAGTTTGAATCAATTCATTTACTCTCCCCGTTAAAATGACACTTTTTTATTCATTTTCCATAGTCTGGTGTGTACCATCTGTACATGTTTCTAACAATTTAATCCCTGTCCAGTAATGGTCTGCAATTTTGCTTTCAATCAAAAATGAAATATAAGAGTTGTTAGGATCTAACTTTACATTAACATGATCTAGGCATGATGATACAACTGTGTTACCATATGTTTCCTCTCTAGTTGGCTTTTGTATAGTATTGTATAAACCATAAGAGTAGAGTACACTTTATATTAATAATATATAATATATATATATTATATATAATAATAATAATAATAATAATAATAATCTATATATGTCAAGGAAGCTGGGTAGCAGGGGTTTGTCCAGGGTTTCAGATCTGTGTGCAAAACAAAAGAAAAGGCTAAGAGAGTATTTCACTGGCAGCTACTGACTATTTAAACCGCCACAATGCAGTAGCTGGGATCTTGCATCAGGACCTTGCTCTGAAGTACCAAATCATCAATCAGAAGCTGCCCTACTACTCGTACAAGTCATCCCCAGTCTTGGAGAATGAGACACATAAGTTATATTGGGATCGGTCAATGCTGACAGACAGAACAGTTGCTCATAATAGGCCAGATATCATCCTCATGGATAAGGTAACCAAGGAAACAACACTGATAGATGTTGGCATACCATGCTGCCACAAATTGGACTAGTATTATAATGAAGAGGTCTCCAAGTATCTCCCCTTGGTTGCTGAGATCAAGGATGTCTGGATGCAAGAAAAGGTCACAATTGTTCCTGTCATTATCTCCACGGTTAGAGTTGTAACTAGAAAAGTGTCAGCAAATCTTTGTCAGATGGGAATATCGAAAAGTGCAAAATATGACATGAAAAAGCAGTTGTTCTCAGCACAGCATATATTATGAGATCATTTTTGAACATTCCAGTTTAGTAATGCACCAAAGTCTTGCCAAAGGCCGACTTCGGCTGCAATAAACACTCACTTGTCATGTGATGGATGAAATGATAATAATAATAATAATAGACCAATTCCAAACAGGTGCAATCAAGGTTGTCAGAGGAATTCACCAGGGTGACAGTCTGAGCCCTCTCTGGTTCTGCCTGGCCTTAAATCCTCTTAGTTTGTTGCTAAGAAATTCCCCATATGGGTATACAGTGAGTTTGATGTTTCAAGAGAGCTTACAGTATCACACAGTTTCTATATGGATGACCTGAAACTATATGCCAAGTCACCTGAGCAGCTTGAGAATTTGCTTCAGCTAGTCACTACTTTCATCCAGAGTATCAAAATGAAATTAGGATTGGAGGAGTGTGCAGTACTGCATGTGAAGAAAGGTAAAGTAGTAAATACAGCAGAAGGGATGTTGACACTGGGAAATGAAATAGGGCAGTTGCAAGTAGGACAGACATATAAATATTCGAGACTTCACCAGCATTTGAAAATCTCCCGTGTTGAAGTGTTCAGACGCTTGGAAATTGAATTTAAGAGAAGACTAAGTAAAATCATGAAATCTAAATTGCCTTCAAAGCATCTGATTAAGGCAATAAATTCTTGGGCTATTCCATCTCTGACCTACATTTTTGGTGTTCTGAAGTGGTCTGACACTCGTCTGGAACAAATGGACAGGCTTGTGAGGACACAAATGACAAAAAACAGGTTGCATCACCCAAGATCATTGATGAGTCGTCTATATATGCCAAGGAAGCTGGGTAGCAGGGGTTTGTCCAGGGTTTCAGATCTGTGTGCAAAACAAGAGAAAAGGCTAAGAGAGTATTTCATTTCTGCTAACACAAATCTCCTCAGGGAAGTGTGCCGATTGGATGTAAATTATACTGCACTCAACCTGAGGAATCCTAATGGTCGAGAGCCCTTGACAGTGCATGCTTACAAGGCAGAATGACAACAGAGGGAACTGCATGAGCTCTACTGCAAGCATCTGAAGTCTGATAATACTAATCATGACCTTTAAAGCAGGTGGCTGACAGATGGAAGTCTTTCCCAGAGACAGAAGGCTTATAATTGCTATGCAGGATCAGGTTGTAGCTACCAATGCCTATAGAAGACATATCATCAGAGATCTGAGCATAAGTGATGAATGCAGGCTTTGTAACGCTGCAGTAGAAAGTATCCAGTATAGTTTCAGGCTGCTCAATATTGGCACCAAAAGAGTATTTGAGGCAACATAATAATGTTGCAAAAATAGTGCACCTGAAATTGCAGCAGGAATTTGAGTTCTTTGAAGAAATGCCCCACACTATTCTTACTCCCCTCCTGCATTTATTAAGAGAAACCAGATTAAGATCTATTGGGATGTTCAAATGATCACTGACAGGCAGGTCATTCATAACAAGCCTGATATCCTAATGTTGAACATGAATCAAAAAGAAGCCTTGATAATTGATGTAGCCATACCAGCAGATGAAAATTGTCAAAGAACAGGAGGTGAGAAATTGAGGAAGTATCAAGAGCTAGCATTTGAGCTCAAAGATAATATGTATGGGCTCAAGAATGTTAGAATAATCCCAATTGTAATATCCGTGAATGGTATGATTCTTAATTCAACAGTGGAGAGTTGTAAGGTTATTGATGTCTCAGAAACTCTGGTAGGGGAAATGCAGAAGTCTGTTCTGCTTGATACAGCTCGCATAGTATGCCAAATGCTCCAACATACTTGGTAAAATACTTTATCAATAATAGAAAATAATGCCAAGAGGTTGCATTTTGCCCCTCTTCGCATAAGCTATCCACAATTGTGTGAAAAAGATAATAATAATAATAATAATAATAATAATAATAATAATAATAATAATAATAATAATAATAATAATAATAATAATAATAATAATAATAATAATAATTTCAATTTCAATTTCAATTTCAATTTATTCATTTCTTCAAATTACATTACAATCATAATACACTCAGTGCTTTTAGTTACTCCTCTAGCTTATAGCTAATTGAGGAGTGTCAAAATCATTTACATAATAATAATATATTCACATTCAATCATTACTGTATTTATTCTACAATGGGGAAATTCTTGAGAGTTTGACATACAGTAAGTTCCGATTTTCACCACTTGAGTCGCTCTTTAATTCTTTGACTGTTCATACACAAGTAACGAAATTCAGATGGCCGTAGCCGTCAGACTAGAGACTACACAATCGAACACAACACAGAAGCACAATCAAATAACCTTCAAAATTTATAAACATCAGTAATAATTCATTACAATATTTTTTTATAATCTTAAACCTATCAGCATATTACATTTTACATACAATACTTTCTTTCTATTTTCCATATTAAAATCAATCTAGCCTATTGGAATTTTTATTTTTATGTTTCCTTTTCTTCTCTGTTAATAATAATAATAATAATAATGATAATAGTGATAATAATAATAATAATAAATAATAATAATAATATAATAATAATAATAATAATAATAATAATAATAATAATAATGGTATTGGATCAGCTGGAGAAGAGTGCTTATATAATTGATATTGCTGTACCTTCAGATGAGAATGCTCAGAAGACCAGAGGCGAGAAAATCAGAAAATACCAAGAGCTATCATTTGAGCTGAAGGAAATGTATGGGCTGAATACAGTGAGAGTACTTCCAATTGTAATAACAGTCAATGGCCTGATACTCAAGTCGGTTGTGGAAATATGTCGAAGTATTGACTTGGTAGACGAGGTGCTGAAGAGAATGCAAAAATCTGTCCTCCTTGACACTGCACGTATTGTGCGCGAGTTCATAAAATAGTCAAACAGTGTTATAAAGATGAAAGGAAGGTTGCATTAAAGTGCCCCTTCTTTGAAAATATTTCCGCAAGAGCGTGCTTATAAAAGGGATAATAATAATAATAATAATAATTCCAATTTCAATTTATTTCATTTAAAGTTACATAGTATCATATACATACAGTGTTTTGTTGCTCCTCTAGCTTAGAGCTAATTGAGGAGTATTCAAATTTCATACTACATCATAATAGTTAACTTATACATTCTATAATAATAGGTACTACAAATGAAAATTTTTGTAAAGTGTTCAATAAACTAAATTGAAAGTCTATTATAGTTTCTATCTGGGATTTGATATAAAAGTTCTAATTTCTACCACTTGAATCACAACATTAGTCACTCTATATTCTACTAAATCAGTGATCAACCTTGCAGACATTATTGTCTCTTGCATTTAGGTGGCTGTGACCAGCTGACTAGCTCTCTAGCTGAGCCAACATTCACATCAACAATATTACAACACACACACAGTCATAGAATGCAAAAACAAAACCTAACCTCTAAAAAAACATTTATTATACTACAAATATTTCTTCAATATGGGATTATCGTTTGGGGCGCTGCCTACATGAATCACTTGAATAAGATAATTGTTATTCAGAAGACCTTATTAAAGGCAATTCTTGGAAAGCCCAGACGTTTCCCTAGTGACAATATTTTCAGGGAACTGAATGTGCTGACTGTCAGGCAGCTTCACACGAAAAACTTGATAATCTACATGAATAAGCATAGTAATCTTTTCAATCTCCGTTTATCACCGTACAATCTTCGTCCCTCATCCATCACTTTCGAATCTCATCATACAGTTTTATCCATTTGTAGAAGGCAGTTCAATTACATTGTCCATAAACTTGTTAACGTAATACCTGATCATTTTATCTCTAACAATTTGACCAGAAATCTTTCTAACGAAATAAGTCAATGGATCACATCGCATAACTCTACTGATTTGTTTGATTTCTTGTAACTTTTCACCTTTCAACTCTTTTTTTTCTCTTAAATAAGTTCATTATTTCTTGTTAATTGTCTGTATTCTTGAGATTTTTTATTATACAAATTTTTATTATACTTATAATTTATATTTTTGTTTTATGCTTTCACTTTGGTTCTGTAGTTTTTTGTAACACTCGGCCCCTGCGCACAGGCTTTGCCTTTGCAGGGACCTTCCGTGATTTTGTTAACCTGCTATTTTAAGTTATTTTGTTTTAGTTTTAAGTTATTTATTTCATAACTACTTTGTACAATAACTATGTTGTAAAAAGGACAAATAAATTGAATTGAATTGAATTGAAACTGTAATATACACTCTCTTAATCATTTTCAACTGCTTCTAAAGCACTTTTTCGTTTACAATATTAAAATCATTCTTATTTATTTATTAATCCATAGTTTTTTCTATTCCATTTCCCATTGTACAGTGCAGTTTACTATTGTCTACTATGTGCAAACTAACCTATCTACTAACTAACCTATTAGAATATTAACAATAATCTTCAACATATCTTTCTATTCAAACAATTCCTATAAAATAATTCTCAAGTTTAGTTTTTATTTTATTTCTTTGTAAAATTTCAATTCTGGTGGCAAATCGTTCAACAGGTAAGGGATTCTGTTTTTTAATAGGTTCTTACCATAATTATTATTATAACGCTGTGCTCTGAATAGCCTATTTCTCAAACCATATCTTATTTCGTTCATTTCCCTTAATTCATCTTCAAAATAATGTCTGGACAAATCAGTGTATTTTGCGAGAGATTCTGGTGTCATAATACCCAATATTCCAAGCTTGACTCCATTAAATAATGTATTTGCTACTCTTCTAACTACATCATACAATGGCTGTCTGAAAAACACTGGTGCTAAACTATGAATTGTAATACCATAGAATATTATACTTTGAATAATGGAGAAATAGATAATTCTTTTAATATTGCTGTGCTACCAATTTCTCCTGAATAGGTTGAATAGCATTTTTCACCTATTAACCTAAAGAAAGTTATCGGCTCCAAAATGGTAAATTCTTGATAAATTATGAATGGATCTATTGCTAATGAATAGGAAATCCAGTTTTCAGAGCAAATCTTCATAAGAATTTTGGCAATATACAATGCAAATCCACAAAACAATACCTTACACACTTAAACATATAGCATCATTACAAGCTAAAATACTTATCCATTTATATAGTTGAAAACAATGGCTATAGGCTTGTAGACAAACAAATCAAATTATACAAAATTAGAGCACCATAAAACTGTTCAAATCTCAAATTAAAACATTATAAATTTCAATTAAACAGAAAAATATTCAGAGAACACAAAATTAGAACACCATAGCCAGCCACCATTTTTTAGAGAAGGGGCTAACAATGACTCGCCTTTTAGATGAAGCCAAAAACAGTGACGACGTTATGAACAAGTCATCGATATTAAATTCCAAAAAATTATAAATTACAAGTTTAGAATTTACATTTTACATTTGTTCTCAATAAAACTTTATTTCGAAACTGTTATTTTAAATTCATTTATCCTCTATATTTATAATGATCTGTTAATTTTGTTAAGTCTGTTTCGGTGATACCATGGAATGTGCAACACAATTATTTATGATAAATTCTCAGTTAAAAGTTGTCCGCATATCAATTACTCTGATATTTACCATCAAGTTTTATGGATATCGAATTGAAGATTCGATTTTAATCGAGAAGAAATATAATATTACAAATACCCCCCTCTTGACATAAAAATTGTACTGTTTGAGAATTTAAAGAAAAAAAATTACATTGAAACAAATGGAAATTCTTGAAATTAAATTTGAGAACAGTAACATTTTTTTCTATAAAAACATTACATGTCATCCTATAATATTGAAATTTATTATAAAAATTCATCAATAGCATTTGTTATACATTTCCAAACAATATTTCAAAGTATAGAATATAAAAATTACTTTTGATTTAGCTTTATAATTTTAGGAAAATATCTCAACAGAAAGTTTAATATATATAAAGAGTGGTTTTTGAAATTGCACATGAATTTAATAGATAGAAAAATTCAATTTTTTAATGCATGAAAATTTAGTATGTTGAACAAAAAAATTTCTTTTAAATGAATTGTTACAATTAATTTTCACATAAAATTTCAATAAATCAAAAAATGTTCATTTCTTTCACTATTGACGCGGTTGATTTTATCGATGCAAATTTTGGAAAACAGTCCGTTAAGGCACTCAGTATGAATTTCAGTTAAGTGTGACTCCAGTGTGATGACATCAGTGTTGGGCTGATCCGGATACTCGTAGTGTTGGGCTGATACTTTTAGTCGACTGATGCATACCAAACTCGATAAAGGTGACATCTCAGTTAGCATTGCCTCATGATTGTAGTAGATGGCTGCATACCAAACTCAATACAGGTGACATCTCAGTTAGCATTGCCTCATGCTTGTAGTAGACAGCTGCATACCAAACTCGATACAGAGTCACATGAATTTTGTATCATATAATTATACAATGTACATTTCAGGCTTGAAATGACAATGTAATTTGTTTTTTGGAAAAGAGATAGATGCTGCATACAGGATTAACTTAGGTGAGGATTAATTTAGGTGAGGTTTGGTTTTTTGATATTTTCAGCTTTCAAGGTTTAGAGTTCTGCATACAGGAATAATTTAGGAGAGGATTTTTTGAATAAATTTCTTTCATGATACTGTGACTGTTATTCTGAATTCAAAGTTGCGAACGTGAACATGGATGGCAATTACCTCCAGGTAATGTGGTAGTGTTGAAGTTTGAGTTACATGGTCAGCAATAGGCGTTGGCATTGTCATTGGCATATGCATTGGTGTCGGCATTGTCATCAACATTGGCGCAGGCATTGGCATCGGCATTTTCATAGGCATTGGCTTTGACATTGGCGCAGACATTGGTGTAGACATCAGTGTAGATATTGGCGTAGTTATTGGTGTAGATATTGGCGTAGATATTGGCGTTGGCATTGGTGTAGGCATCAGCATAGATATTCAATTAATGAGTCACACTAGTTCGAAAATCACCCAAATGTTCTTAACACTCTTCATGGCATTCACTTGTTGTTGATTTCAAGATTCACGTGATAATTATTTTGATGTTAATGTCCATGCTGTACATGTTATTTTAAAATGCTTATAAACTAAAAAGAAAATTTTGATTAGGCTACCAGTACAATCTAATACACATGAAATTTATTTCCAAGTATATTATAATCAATATAAAAAATGAAATTTGTTAACATCTTATTATACAGTCAGCAATACATAAATTGTGAAATTTCCTCAAACTCTATAGAGATATCAATTACAAAATTTTAATAAAAAATAATTTAATTTCCATTTATTCACTGTTCAAATAACAAAATTCAATCCATTCTTCAAAATTTAGAACATAAACAAATACATGTTACATAAATTTTATAACACTCTGTATCATTATCAGAATTGTAAAAAACATCAGATCATCACAACAAAAATAATTTCAATACATATTTCAATAAATTCAGACAATTGGTCTTCTATTCACAATCATTTCATAATATATCTGCATTTCATTATCATTTAGTATAACATTTCAATTATAGCATTCCACATTTATGATTTATCATTCACGGTTTCAAAATTATTTATGTAGACAAATTTATAAATTTTCATTTTAATTTTTTGTTCAAATATTGTATAAAAGCAAAATATTAAATATTATTAATCATCTTTTACCGGATACTATAGTTTATTTCGACTTTTCAATGTTCTAAACACAAACTACATTTCATGACAAAACTTTACTATCAATCATTAAACAAGAAATCATTCAAAACATCAATAATATTCTGCTTCAAAGGCAATCAATATTCATAAGTAATCATCTGCATCTATGGCAATCAACATAAGTAATCAACACAAAAAATATTATCTCATTACTGCCTCTCTAAGTTATAACCTCTGTTATTCCTTCTTTAGGCAATAATGGGTTTCCATCTCAAAAAACAATCACATACCAGCAAAATTCTAATCAACAAACCCCGCTAAAAATTCTACATACACTCCAGCATCCATTTCAAACGGTAATCAATCATATCAAAATTTATAGAACAAACAGTTTTCAAAAATTAGAAAAAGACATCAATTACAAAAACTTTAGAGAAATTTTAACCTTTAACTCATTTCAATTAATAATATGACAAGACGTTTTTATTTAATGAGAACATTATTATTCAAGTCAACTTTCATTTATATTGAACATCTCATATATATGGTGGCACAATTCATTAATACTTTCAAATTTTGAAGTTTTATTATTAAAACAAAAGAATTTATACATACGATTAAATTTCAGCATGTTCTAAATTGAACCATTTATTTTTTAAATAATTTCAGAATTTGAAGACTGTATAATAAGTACAAACCATTTCAAGATTACAATATAAAGACGATCAAGATGGATGATGGGTAAAAAAGTTTCCTAAAAAATGCAAATAAGAGAAAAAGAAAATTGGGTAAATAAATTTCCTGAATAATACAAGGAAGAGAAAGATTGATTAGAGCCTATCCTACATGTCAGTTCTAAACTTTCATAAGGAAGTATATTTAATAGAAATATACGGTACTACAAATAAAAAAATTGCAAAATGGGTTAAAAGCTCAGAAGAAAACTATAACCTAATTACATATGGCTTATGGCACTATATGCAATGAAAGATGAGAAAATGGGACATAATTTGCTCTGAAAAACCTAGTTACCTAATATGATACCTGACAAAAAATAGACATAATTAAAATATGTAATATATGATGAAAAAATATACCGCAAGCAAACAATTATTTACACTACAATAGATAGATTTTAGAAAAGTCAAGTTTTATCAACAATTTAAAGATTAGAAAAATAAGCTACTATTTTAACTTCCAAAATTATTTCAGAAAAAATACCAATTTAAATGACTATGGACAATATTGGTTAAGATATGCATTATAGACGAAATTTACTGAACATTACACAAAGACAGGAAAGAATCGAAATTTGAAACGATTGAGGGCCAAGAAAAATAGGCTACAGGAAAGAAAAAAGACACAATTATGGACTCTTACCATACACTGCATAGCGATTATGCTATTCTGAATCCCGGCATAACACAGGATCTCTTACTATGTAGGGTCATAATATTTAGGACACAGCTTGGCAGAAAACTTCTTCAGCTTGCTCGACAAAATGTAATTTCGAATTACAACTAGATCATCAACCTTGAATTTATACTTGGGTTTATTATGCATATTCTGTTTGAATCTTCTGATGACACCTCTATTCTTTATTCTGTACAGTATTCGTTTGTTTCTGATACTTTCTTCTTCAAGTTCAAACTTATTTTCTACAGGATATTTGATATACTTGAAAACAAGATGTGCACACATCGGTTTTGTTGACATGTTAATTTTATTTATGGTTTTCCTATCCTCAGTTATAGCAGCTGTATTTTCTTGACAATCTATTTTCAAAGAGGATAATACCTTGATTTCCCTGTCTACTTTTTCGTTTAATTCTACAACCTCTTTTTCAACATGCTTAATACTTTCATTATTTTCTACATTGATAGCATCTTGTGTCATATTTTGTTGCTCAACTATGATCTTATTTTTATTTACTCTTCCATTAACCTCATCGACCCTATCAGAAACTTGAATGATTTTGTTCTGCATTGATTTTCCTACATCTAACATTGATATTTCAAGATCATTAGTTTTTTGCTGTAGATGACCTATTTCTTTGTGATTTTTACTTAATGTATCATTTATCTCTTTAATTTTCTGCTTTGTATTAACCTGCTCTAGTCTTATGCTAGCAAATTCTTGCTTCATATCATCAAACCTAGCACTTTCATCTTGTTTCAAATTATCTTGTTTGCTCATCAAACCTAGCATTTAGCTCATCAAACCTTTGTGTTAAGAACGCTATAAGATTTAGATCATTTTTAGCTCCTACCATACTTGTTTCATTTGATATTTCTACTACTTCCTCATGAATTGTTACATTTGAAACGTTTTCACTTACAGCTACACTATCGTTTGAGTCATTGTTTAAGGTTATGTCTAAATCTTGAGATTCTTCATCTAAGTTTTGAATGTTTTCACTGAATAAAACTTCATTATTTTTATTGTTCTCCATCTTGCTACTGCGTAAAAAATATTTACTCATTAGAACCTGAACTTTCTCGATCCGATTTCCCACTCAGCAGCATCTCCCATTCACAATCCATCAAGATATCTATCCTACCAATAATTTTTTATAACCAGGGATATATTTTATAGTTTTGGTCCCACACCAGGGCGTACCATTTGCCGTGCTACCAATTTATCCTAAATAGGTTGAATAGCATTTTTCACCTATTAACCTAAAGAAAGTTATCGGCTCCAAAATGGTAAATTCTTGATAAATTATGAATGGATCTATTGCTAATGAATAGGAAATCCAGTTTTCAGAGCAAATCAACTTATAATCTTCATAAGAATTTTGGCAATATACAACACAAATCCACAAAACAATACCTTACAACACTTAAACATATAGCATCATTACAAGCTAAAATACTTATCCATTTATATAGTTGAAAACAATGGCTATAAGCTTGTAGACACACAAATCAAATTGTGCCTAATAAGATAATTTTGAATAAAATTTAGAATTTAGAAATAGGCCGACACATCTAGAAAATACCTGAGTCTATACCTAATTCATGCAGGTGAACGGGCTAGAGTCAAGAAAACTTCAATTAATCTTGCCATGCCTGATTTAATAGGTTTATACTATAAACTAACACTACACTTTGAAATAATTAAAAAAAAATACAAACAACTTCAATAAACATTGGCAACTAAAATCGAACAACAGAAACAACAATATCATGTTACTTTGTTGACATTCTTCATCTGATTCGGGGGCGCATTACTATCCCCGTTTAGATAGCAATACGTCACAAAACCAAACAAGATCAGTCATAAAATAACCAATTAATTTCAACATGAAATTACTCAAGAAAGAAAAAACCCGTTGAACCCAAATTTCGTCGATAGTAACCCATATAACCCATTTCATAATAATTTTGAATCCCCACTTTTGATTGACATCCTCGAATGAACCTTTGTTTCACTACACTGCACTTTCGTTGGTCTGTACGTTGCTTTATCGTCGGGGTTACAGTACCTTGTTTTTGGCGGTGAGCTTTTACCGGTTGAATTTGGCTTGACGGCGACGTCCTCTTACGTCCCTAGACCTGTCGTCTGAATGGGTGTCCTGAAGCGGTGTTACATAACGTTGCGGAACCAAAGGGGTGGTACATGAAGTTGGTTTGGGGACACACATGAACCGCTGTAAATAAATGTATTACAGCATTGATTTCTAACTCTTTCTACAATTCATCAAAAGCTAAAACAGGAGTTATCTATTGATTACAATTAATTAAATTCTCTCATTCTATTTGAATCCTCATTTTATATAGATTTTTATCTTTAAACTACTGATTCTTTTTATCAGAATTAATGGATCTTTCTTCACAAATAATTCAAATTGAAATGATGCTAACTTATATGATATTTTTCGTTTGGTTTGCGAAATCAAATATAATTTTTCATATAGTAGCTCGGCTAGTATTGTTGGAAACTTGTGCGCCAGCCAACATTTATTTTATTTATTATTTATGAACTATAGGACGCAATCCAAGTGTAAATAACGGGCATTCGCCCAAAACTGCTCAGAACCTTAATTAAAAATGAACATTCCAGAGTTTATGATTTGATTTACCTACAAATACAAGTCCAAAAACTAGTATCAACTGAAATTATGAATTTATCACCTAATAAAACAAGACACTTTATAACACAATAAAAGAAAAAAATATTGAAAATTTCACTTTAAGGAAAGATAATGTTTGCCTTATAAGATTCATCTTGTGGATAGTTTTTACCTTTAATTAAATAAAATTAGTAGACACATAGAAAATAATTTAAATTGTATTAAAATTTGAACATTCATTAACATTAATTTCCTGGAAAAGAAAAACTTTCTTCTTCGTCTATTAAGATTTCTATCATAAAAAATTTACTAAATCATTCGAAAGCCTTAATGACATAAGAAAACAGAGGCTGAAAAATATAAAATGTCATAAACTCAATATGAACATAATCTTAAAAATTTCATTCCAATTTAAAGGCTATCTTCCTGACTTTCAGCAATACTCTACGATAATATATTTCCAGAAACAATAACTCAAATGTAACGTAACTGAGAACTTTCTATACTTCTTTAGAAAAAAATTTATAATTATCTTCCATCACTAATAAAATCAAAAGGATTATTCTCAATCAATATTATTAACTTGAAAAATAACAGGCTTAATTAATTCAATACTCTTATGGAAGTTTCAATCAATTAAATTCCCTAAATTATATTTTAACCTTATTTTACGTACCTTAGCGGTTATTTGAAGAAACAATTATTCGTACATGATGAAGAAACACAATTAAACCTTTCAGGACATGGCACTACTAGTAAATTTAAACATTAATAAAAAATAAAACTAGCTCCTACATTAACTACTGAAATAAACTTATAAACCTGCCCAAAAAGGGGGAAACATAGTGACTACATCTTTACTCTCGTAGTGCTCCTAGCAAAGTGTCCTCCGGAACGTAATCTGGTCTCTCGACTGGGGAATCCCCACTACTGTATTTAGAAACAGGTCTCCTATTGGGCGAATGGAATCAATTTGACCAATCGTCGCGTGGCTTCTAGAGCCTTTGGACAAAATAGTAACTGCAAAATCGGTAGTTTGTTATAATTTCAATGCTTGCTGTTTTCCAACTTATCGCACTTTACGTCGCGACAAGAAGGCTAAGTTTTAGAGATAATTCCATAATCTACATTCCTCGACGACTCGGAGCCACAATTTTTAAATATCTATCATGGGAAACTCGAAGTCATGGCCGTTCATAATAGAGAGAGAAAATAATTTATTTCGCTAACTCACTTACAATAATGGCTGTAGTCTATTGCGTATTAAATTTACTATTATAACTTGGGAAAAGGCCTGAATTAAAGAGAGTGCCCGGCACACTCCCCCTCCTTACGGTGTGAAACACGCAAAAAGAAATCTAATCAGGATAATTATGTTACCATAGAGGCATTCTGTATGATTTGGAGAGTCGAATTTCTGGATTGATAGTAGGATCCAATTTGAAGCGGGCCCTCTTCAAAAGAAATCTCTTTAATCATTCCAAAATTCAGCAAAATGTATAACTAATTGAGATTTGTGGCAAGAGTCTTTAAAACTGTGGCAAGAGTCAGGACAAAACAATATGAACGTGTCCACCTTTTAAGTAGGTACTAAAGACGGACCGAGTATAATAATCTTGAATACTTCAATCACTTTATTGAGTCCCTGGTTATTTTCTTGGCAAACTCTAACAAGGGAAAACGTTTAAAAGACATCATAGTTTTAATTGGTTCTATGTTACTCTGCTGTTGTAAAATATGAAGTACGTTTGATCATAATAGTAAAGGATGAAACTTTTTCACTCAGCTGAATGTATTGAAATCTAACTATCATTACTATAGAGTTGAGAGTGCAATATATTTTTAACAATATAAAACAATTCAGTAGGCAATACTATTCTACATCGACTACGATTCAAAGATAATAATGGTTGAAACTGCAACGCTAGCGAGCCATCGGAGAGCAATGACACACGCTTGATGTGCATTCCGTAGCTATGAAAATTTTCTATCCATTATTGTATTCCAGCAGGAAATCTCTATCACTGAATTGTATTAAATGAACTAAAACGGAAGCAGTTAAACTGAATACACATATGATAAGATTATAATTGTATTAATCATGGAAGGTAAACTAATAAAGAATAGGGATATAAACAAAATAATATGAAATATAAAGCGAATAGAATATAAAATATGAGGCCTTAGACATTATTCTTATTATTTTATGAATGGGAATATATTTTATCTATATGTACTAACTCCTAACTATGTGAATGTATAATTCTTAACTATGAATGGATGAGTATTAAGCTATTGAAAATGGGTATAGTATAGAATATTATGATAAATCGTCTTATGCTAAATAACTTATTATTATTATTATTATTATTATTATTAGAGACATCATTTACATACATTGTATTATGACTGTTGATGACTTCAAAAATTGATCATCACCCGATTTACCAAACAATCAATTATCTACTACCGTGGGAAAACTGTACAATCCTTTACCACGAGTATGCAGCCGATCAATGAAATAAAATTAAACCTGATTCACCTACCTAAATATATTTAATATTACGAAGTTAATAACATAATTTAATGACTAATCTAGTTGCGCAAGTTATTTACATTCCGGAATTTCTTCTATATACATTATATTGTCACGTAACAAAATCTTTGACTAATAAACCCTTCATGAACCCGTAATGAATCCTTATAACAAATACGGTAAATATCTTTATCATAACTCTTTTTCTCCTTTCCCCTTCTCATTCATTAGGAATCATCTCGTTGAGTGTATAGGGACAAGGCTACAGAGTGGCGCCATACTCACAAAAACTTATCCAATTTTATAACTCATGACAAAAAATCTTGTCTTCAATAGGCTGATCTGTTTCGGATATTTTTCAACATGACTCAAGCGTGATTTTGCATTCTACAATCATGAGAAAAACACTTTTCATTATAATATTCCAGTAGGAAACCTCTACCACAGAACGCTAGTCAAAACAGACTATGATATCGGGTGCCAGGCTTTAATCGACAATAATAATTCTGTATTTTGCTTCTCACTAGAGTACGTGACATTTTCTCTAAACACTGGAAGGGCATGATTTAATAATATGAAAATTCAACTCGATCAACTAGCTTGGGACTGCTAATGCTTGACTTCTTAATAGCAAAATTATGGAATTTACCAATACATTAACACATACATAGGCTACTATTATACTATTACTGATTCTCAAGTTCACTGACATTTTCAACCTTACTGGAGCCTCACATAATTATTTCTCAACAATAAACTTCATATCCAACTAGTTTCAATTACTCTACTAGATCTCAAAATATCTCAACTTATTCACATGGAAAACTTGATTGCAATTTTACTATTCATCATTAAAAAATTTATCATTTCATTAAAGATTTTCCTATTTTTTTATTTATTAATTCTTTTTGACTACTTATCTCTAAAGGGTCCTACTACTGTTAATTACCTCAATTTAATTTTCCCAACAAAAATTCTATTTCCTTTTTGACACGAATTTTCCTACATATTTCTACCTTATATCCCCATTTAAATTTTTAATCAACCTTTCAACTCTCAACTACAGAATAATTTAAACTCATACTTAACTCAAGAGATTTTTCCCTTTTCATTTCAAATTCAACTAGAAGAATTTCACTGTTAATTTTATTTTAATTTAACCCGTTCATTAGTGTTCCAATATTTATTTCTACTTTCACTGATAACCATCATAACATTACCTAGGTACTTGAAAAAGTTTCTCTGTTATTTTATTTGTATACCTTAACTAATCACTTTAAATATTCATTGTCTAAAACCTTTAATTTTCGTTACCATACCAAATTTCTAAGCAACTTTAAACTCAATAATACCCCTTTTTTTTACCAATTATTACTTGTGTTTTTGCGGCTGACTTTCCTACCAAACATTAACGAACCTTTTGACTGGGCTTCCCTAAACTGCATTACGCTGATTGTTTTCCTTACAATCACTACGAAGACTCACTAAATATTCTAGATTTCGGTTTACGTTATTCTACTGACGAGCCCCATAACTCTCGAATGAACCAGACCGTTTACTAGATACAATTAAATCTTAGCTCACACCATCTTCGGTGCCTTTCGCTAAAATTATACAATTCCACCGTACAAATTTGCAAGGTTAGTCACAGCTAAATTCCTTGATTTGTTACATGGACAGCTTTCGGGCAGTGCTCCGTTCTCTCTGGACACGGGCCTACACTCGCGCCGATTACCTAAATTCAACAACAACACACACAGGCAGGACATCCCCTTGTCCTCCTCTAAATCTTGAGTCTCAACTAAACAAACAAAAAAATTCCCCACAGTCTACAGGAAACGTCACCAACACAACGGATCTTTACACTATCACTACGCATGCCTACCGCAAAAATCACACCCTAAAAAAATATCTCCAATAATAAAACTGATTCACCTTTTCGAGAATAAACATTACTGATAAAGGGACTCAACAACCTCAACTCAATCAACTTATTTTTATACAAATTCCCAAGGATTTGATCATCGTTTCAACTTTAATCTACAATACCTAATTATTTAGTTTAAACATCTCAAGGCCAAAACTACTCATCAACTTTTCAAAACTACATATCAACAATAACTAATAAAACAGTTTCCTATTTATTCTCTGATTACCTTCGATCTACCTAAACTTATCAAAAAAATTTCCTATTTTCCTCAAACATTCTCCCATAATAATTTCCGAATTTTCTAATTTACTTGGGTTGACCTTTAAAATCTCAATATTCACTTTCACTACTACTATAATGATATTCAACTACCAGACGTGAGACCAGAATACGTACGTTGACATTACAATAATTTCTATCATCATTCACGGAATTACAGAATGCACAACATTTATTCAGCACTTAGAATCAGTTGTTTTTCACCTATGCTAGTTTCTTCTACTAATTTTTATTCTACCGTTAAACCTTTAATTTCTCAAAAATCAATTTCAATATTAAGTTTTAGAATACTTTCAACTTAAGCATCAATGATACCTAACTTTATCTTTAAGCACTTCAAAAGATTTTCATTTTAATGGTTTAACATAACTGAATAACTTTCCTGTTTCATCTACAATTATTTAAACTTCAGAAAAATTGGAGTGGCAACTATAAATTATTCAGTCAACTCCAAACCTAAAATATTGACAGTTAACACGTTCACAGAATGAATTATTAAGTATAGACTCAGAAAAATTGATCTAGTATGATTAGAGTAAGTTATGAAAAATTTTATTTTTTAGAAAATTTGAATTCCAGAGATTTAAATATCTCTAGACAGCAGAGTCGGCGCAGTTGTGTGCCTAATAAGATAATTTTGAATAAAATTTAGAATTTAGAAATAGGCCGACACATCTAGAAAATACCTGAGTCTATACCGTACCTAATTCATGCAGGTGAACGGGCTAGAGTCAAGAAAACTTCAATTAATCTTGCCATGCCTGATTTAATAGGTTTATACTATAAACTAACACTACACTTTGAAATAATTAAAAAAAAATACAAACAACTTCAATAAACATTGGCAACTAAAATCGAACAACAGAAACAACAATATCATGTTACTTTGTTGACATTCTTCATCTGATTCGGGGGCGCATTACTATCCCCGTTTAGATAGCAATACGTCACAAAACCAAACAAGATCAGTCATAAAATAACCAATTAATTTCAACATGAAATTACTCAAGAAAGAAAAAACCCGTTGAACCCAAATTTCGTCGATAGTAACCCATATAACCCATTTCATAATAATTTTGAATCCCCACTTTTGATTGACATCCTCGAATGAACCTTTGTTTCACTACACTGCACTTTCGTTGGTCTGTACGTTGCTTTATCGTCGGGGTTACAGTACCTTGTTTTTGGCGGTGAGCTTTTACGGGTTGAATTTGGCTTGACGGCGACGTCCTCTTACGTCCCTAGACCTGTCGTCTGAACGGGTGTCCTGAAGCGGTGTTACATAACGTTGCGGAACCAAAGGGGTGGTACATGAAGTTGGTTTGGGGACACACATGAACCGCTGTAAATAAATGTATTACAGCATTAATTTCTAACTCTTTCTACAATTCATCAAAAGCTAAAACAGGAGTTATCTATTGATTACAATTAGTTAAATTCTCTCATTCTATTTGAATCCTCATTTTATATAGATTTTTATCTTTAAACTACTGATTCTTTTTATCAGAATTTATGGATCTTTCTTCACAAATAATTCAAATTGAAATGATGCTAACTTATATGATATTTTTCGTTTGGTTTGCGAAATCAAATATAATTTTTCATATAGTAGCTCGGCTAGTATTGTTGGAAACTTGTGCGCCAGCCAACATTTATTTTATTTATTATTTATGAACTATAGGACACAATCCAAGTGTAAATAACGGGCATTCGCCCAAAACTGCTCAGAACCTTAATTAAAAATGAACATTCCAGAGTTTATGATTTGATTTACCTACAAATACAAGTCCAAAAACTAGTATCAACTGAAATTATGAATTTATCACCTAATAAAACAAGACACTTTATAACACAATAAAAGAAAAAAATATTGAAAATTTCACTTTAAGGAAAGATAATGTTTGCCTTATAAGATTCATCTTGTGGATAGTTTTTACCTTTAATTAAATAAAATTAGTAGACACATAGAAAATAATTTAAATTGTATTAAAATTTGAACATTCATTAACATTAATTTCCTGGAAAAGAAAAACTTTCTTCTTCGTCTATTAAGATTTCTATCATAAAAAATTTACTAAATCATTCGAAAGCCTTAATGACATAAGAAAACAGAGGCTGAAAAATATAAAATGTCATAAACTCAATATGAACATAATCTTAAAAATTTCATTCCAATTTAAAGGCTATCTTCCTGACTTTCAGCAATACTCTACGATAATATATTTCCAGAAACAATAACTCAAATGTAACGTAACTGAGAACTTTCTATACTTCTTTAGAAAAAAATTTATAATTATCTTCCATCACTAATAAAATCAAAAGGATTATTCTCAATCAATATTATTAACTTGAAAAATAACAGGCTTAATTAATTCAATACTCTTATGGAAGTTTCAATCAATTAAATTCCCTAAATTATATTTTAACCTTATTTTACGTACCTTAGCGGTTATTTGAAGAAACAATTATTCGTACATGGTATCACTATCAAGTTTTATGAAGATTTGATTTTAATCAAGAAAAAATGTAATATTACAATATTTATTGGGAAACAGTGGCTAATTCTAGAGCATTTGTATAAAGCAGCTTTCATAATTCGCAGCATCCTATTATTGTGTGAATTGAATTTCATGTCTGCATGAAAAACAACTCCTAGATGCTTAATATTCTCACTGAATTCCAAATGCTGACACCCGCATGTGTTTCTCAAATTATTATATCTTAGACATTCTGCTTTATGGCAAATTAATTTATAATTGTACAAACCTATGTTAATTCTAGGATTTCTAAATATAATTACCTTTGTTTTCTGTGAATTTATCTTGATACCGTTGTTGAAAAAATATTTATTAGCCAAATTTAAATCCTCTTGCATGTATCTTATGCCCATTATTAGATCAGTGTGTGTCATAATTATATAGCAGGTTGTCATCTGCATACTGCAGCACCTTACTTTTGAAACTGAGACTAGCTAGATCGTTTACATACAGATTAAATAGAACAGGAGACAAAATGCTGCCCTGAATAAGTCCACAGGATTGATTATAATCGGTACTAATATATTCACCTATACTAACATGTATTTTTCTATTTCCAAAATATTTTTCAAACAAGTTGAATAGCTTTCCACGAATACCTGTTCTTTTGATTTTTTGTAACATAGGCTAATTTAATAATTAACCAAATCATATGCTTTTGTCAAATCTGTTGCAACAGTTATGACAAATTTATTGTCATTTAAAGCTTCAAATATATATTCTCTGTTAGTTTTTCTAATAAATCTATTGTTGATTTTTTTGGAATAAACCCATATTGAGCATCGTTTATTATGTTCTGATTGATCAGGTATAGATTCAATTGCATACAGATGAAATGTTCTAGAATTTTCACAATTACTGAGATTGATCCTATTGGCCTATAAGAACCTACATTTTTCTTTGTTCCATTCTTGAAAATTGGTCTGATATGTGTTATTTTTAGACGCTGAGGTATTTTTCCTGTTTCAATTATCCTATTAATCAAATGCATCAGGATCAGCTTTAGATAGAACATGTTATTCATGATATCTTTTGGCCTAATTTTGTTATGTCCTGCAGATGATCTATTGTTTAGTTTGTTAATGATACTATAAAGTTGATGTTCTTTCATTTTTTCAAAATTCACACTCATCCTATCCCCTATTGTATAGTTACCTTCTTTTAAATGTGGTATTATATCAAAGTGTTGCCCGTTCATTTCTGTTGTAATTTCTTCTATTTTTTCTTTAAAGCTGTTTTTAAATTTCTCTGTTAGGTTCATAATTTGATGATCTTCATTGATATTGAAATTTAACTTAATTGATTCCTTTAGAGACGGCCTATTCTTCTTATTTATAAAATGATTGATGATTTCCCAAATTTTCTTAGTATTGTTGGAGTTATCATTGAAACCCCTATAATAATATCTCCTTTTCTCATTACGAATCATGTCTGTTAACTTATTTCGTATGTTTCTAAACTGATTTCTCAAATCCACATTATGTTTATCTCTTTTAACCATTTGCCATAAATAGTTCTCTCTCTCTATCATCAGCTTAATTCTATCATTGAACCAGGAATTATGTAGTTGCTTAGTTTTTTGTTTAACCTTTATGACACTTTTAGCATATATATTTTCGAACCTCTGAACTATATCATTATAAATATCTGATGGTTCTTTTAAGTCTAGAATCGGCCACCAATTTTCAGTTTGAATCAATTCATTTACTCTCCCCGTTAAAATGACACTTTTATATTCATTTACCATAGTCTGGTGTGTACCATCTGTACATGTTTCTAACAGTTTAATCCCTGTCCAGTAATGGTCTGCAATTCTGCTTTCAATCAAAAATGAAATATAAGAGTTGTTAGGATCTAACTTTACATTAACATGATCTAGGCATGATGATACAACTGTGTTACCATATGTTTCCTCTCTAGTTGGCTTTTATATAGTATTGTATAAACCATAAGAGTAGAGTACACTTATATAATTATTCGAACCATACATATCTGACAGGTAACATATATTTATATCTCCTACCATGATAATATTTTTTTCTTGACTCATTCTTTGTGATGTAAAAACCTCTCTAATTCTTCATTAAATAAATTCACAATTTGATTAGGTGGTCTATAAATAGCTATGATTATTATTGTCGTATCTCTATCACAAAACTTAAAAGATATTAATTCAGCAGAAACAAAATCTATTTCATTTTTCTCAACTTTAATACCTGCTTTGTAAAAAATTCCCAATCCACCTCCCCCTCTCCCATCGGACCTACATTTTAATAGACTTGTAAAACCTTGAATTCCATACAAATTTGTTTCTTCACTATTAATATCAATTTCGTTAAGCACAAGAATATCTATTTCATTGATTATACTGTTAGTTTCTGCTCTCAATGTATCCCAATTTTTTCTGAGTGATCTAATATTGGTGCATAAAATATTTAGTTCATTCACTGTCTTGTTCTTCTTCAAAAATTCTTTGGACTGATCCAAGTCTTGAAATACTCTGAAATCCCTGTCATTATTTGAATCTTCTTCATTTAATTGATAAATTTTGATTTCTAGAAAGTTTAAATCAAAAATGTAAATTATAATAATAATAATAATAATAATAATAATAATAATAATAATAATAATAATAATAATAATAATAATAATAAATTGGCCTTTATTCAATTTCACAATAATTACATTACAAAATAAATCAGTTATAACATTTTATCGTAGGCATTTTTTCTCCATGACAAAGTGCCGTCTGGAGGAGCAGATGGAATTTACATGTTCAGACTCCAAATAAATGTGAAAAAAAATAAATGTGAAAAGTTCAAAGACAACAACTCGAACAAAACCAATCAAAAATTGAACTCCTGGACCAGAAAGAATCTGTACTGCCATGCCTCCCTGCAGTACCGGCTCACCGCCAGTCCTGTCCATTCAGGTGTGCCCGCAAATCCCCCTCAGACAGGACACTCTTCCGCAGGTGTCTCGTCCAGATCTCAGCGAGAACAGGGCATCTGGCGATGAAGTGGGGCACATTCTCGTCTTCCTCCAAATTGCAGAGGGAACACGTCTTGACACCACGATCGAAGGAGTACCTGTTCAGCAGGATGAGCTCAGTCCTTGCCTTCAGGAACCATTTGACCAGCGTGAAGTCGTCCTGCTGATGAACATAGTCGGTGGAACATTCAAGCTGTGGGTAGATTGAACACCTCTGGCTCCCCATCAATCTTCTTCTGAAGATTTCCTGCAGTTTCTCATCAACTCCATTCAGAATCGCTTGAACATCGCCCGTCAGGAGACTTGTAGCAGGGACCCATACACCCTCTCTAGATTGCTCCAATCATTATGCATAAAGACTTTTTTCTCAATCACTTTTTTCAGCAGTATGTGCGGGTATCTTTGTTCCGGAAGCTCTAGGCATCGACGCATATACTTGATATGCAGCCTCAATGTATAAACCAGCAGAGGTTTTAGTCCAGTTTCCAGGTACAAACAATAATCTGGGGCCCACATTGGCAGGTTGAAGACCCTCTTAACGAAGAGGCGTTGCACTTTCTCAACCTCATCTATCATTCTTCCTCCCCAGACTTGGGCTCCATAGCATACTGTGGATCTAGACATTGCCTCAAATACATCAAGCTTAGGTTTGAATGGAATATTTTTCTGGGTCAGAAGGCTGTTGAACATATTCAGTGTAATCTTTGCTACAGAAGCTTTCTCTTTAAAATGATTATTAAGTGAAAGTTTTGGTGTTAAGTTCACTCCCAGATACTTATAACTCCCTACAACTTCAATTGGCTCATTGTTGTAGAACCATACATCATGACGACTGGTTCTGCCTCCTCTCCTGAAAATCATAATCTTCGACTTACTCAGATTAACTTGAAGATTCCATCTTTCACAATACACCTCTAGGTTTGATATCATCCTTCTCATTAATACTCTGTCTGGGGCAAGAAGAACAATATCATCCACATAGGCCAAAAGCTCTATGCAGATCACACCAACACTGACTCCACCCTCCAAGCAATCCTCCAAGTCGTTTAAAAAGATTGAGAACAATAGGGGACTCAACAAACAGCCCTGCTTAACACCTATGCCAGTCTCAAACTTTTCGGACAAGCCCTCTTGGCCCCACACTCTCGATGTTGACCCATCATACAAGTGCCTCAATGCATTCACCATCTTCCGCGACACACCAATCTCCGCGAGTTTAAAGAACAGTGCATGCCTATCTATCCGATCGAATGCCGCAGAGAAATCAACAAAAAAGGCATATACTTTCTTCCCTTTCCCACTGAGCTTGATATTCACAATACTCATCAGATTGAATATGTTGTCAACCATTGAATAATGTTTCCTGAAGCCAGCCTGAAACTCCTGCAAAATGTTGTGGCAATTAATCCATTTCTCCATTTTATCCAGCAGTATCCCAGCAAAGACTTTGCCTACTGTGCTGCAGAAAGAGATGCCTCTGTAGTTCTCTGCCTCATTGCTATTCCCTTTTTTGAAGTATATTATTGACTCCCTCAAGCTCTCTGGCATGACTGAAGACTCAAATAGACCATTGAAAATATCCAACAATTTTTCCAAAAAAGCAGGTGATGCATACTTGATGAACTCGTATGTAATTCGATCCTCCCCTGGTGCTTTGTTTTCCTTGGCTCTTCTGAGAACACTTTTGAGATCCTGCAGGGAAATCGGCGCATCCAGAATATCATTCACGATGAAAGGAGCAGCGTACAATATTTTATCTGCCAGGATGCATGGATTCAGTAGCTGGTTGAAGTGTAATACCCAGTCTCTCAATGTTATATTCGTGCCTGTGCTGAATTTCTTCCTTCTAAAGCACCGCACAAGCTTCCAGAACTGACTAGAATCCTTCACCTCCTTGAATCTTCCTGTCAATTGACACCAAAACTTTTTTATTTTTTCCACACATAATTTCTTGTATTCCTTATTCCTCTCCATGTACATTTCTCGGACTGATTCTGAATTTGTTCTCCTGAATAGTTTCAAGAGACGGAATGTTTCTTTCCTTTTTCTCTCACACTCAATGTCATAACATATCTGTTTTCCCTCACACTTTGAGTGGCTATCCAATTGACTGACAGAAGCGAAATCATGAATTAATGATATCAAATATTTCAGATCATCCTCAGAGTTGTTCCAGTGCTGACGTTGTCTTATTTTCAAATCAAGTTCTTGCTGATACTTCAGCCAATCTCTTGGCTTCCATTGCAGCTTTCTCTGTATCGGCATGGCACAGATCTCAGAAGTATCAGATTTTCCAGGTAAAAGAACCTCGGCAGATATCGGCAGGTGGTCTGAGAATATTTGCGGAGTCACCTCGAACGATTTGATAAGAGGAAGAGCCTCAATAATGATAAAACTGAGAGACTATGTGTCCTACTTATGGAAAAGTTGTTATACAGCAGTAATACCAGCTGTTGGAAATGAGGAGGTAATAACGCCAGGAGATCAAGTGGAAGAGCTGCACAGACCCAGAATCATTGAGCCTCATTTGAATACAGATTTGAGTGGTAGGAGGAAGAAGACCAACCTCAGACTCAATCTGAAGCCACAAGAACTGGCTGAGCTGAATCAAAGCCTCATGGAGAGACTCCCAGACAATGTGGACATCCTCACTCTGAATGAAGCTGTCTATCAGATAGTTTTATCCAAGACTGGGCCCAGGCCCAAAGATAATGGCTCCACTGTCAAGGCAAAAATAAGGATAGAACAGCTTCAGAGGAAAATTTCAATAGCCAGACAGCAGGCATCTAGAGTTCAGAGTGTGATTGACTTCTTAAGAGCAGGCAGAGTGTTTACACCAAAGATAAGAAGGTTTTCCGGGAAAGTAAGGCAGCAGCATCACACTCTGAATGTGAGGATTCTTCTCACAGTGAAGCAGCATTGTGAAGATAGGATACGGGCACTTAAAATGGCTCAGCAGTCACTGAATAAAAGGGTAAAATGGGTTCAGGATAATACTACTTTCAACCTCAATCCTTCCAGACTGCTAGGGGAACAAAAGCCTGTTGGAGGAAACAATGCTATGCCTACTGTAGAGGGAATTGAAGCATTCTGGGGGTCGATCTGTGAGGTTGAGCCTCCGCTCAAGAAGGATACTACAGCCTTGGGAGCCTTTGCAGAAATGTGCAGGTTATTGTAGAATGAGGGGGGAGATTGTGCACCAGTCACTGAGGAGGAGGTGAGAAAAGTGACAAGAGGTTTAAGAAACTTTTCCTCACCTGGCCCTGATGGTATCAATGGATACTGGTGGAAGCATCTACCTTGTACCCACCATCACTTGGCCAGAATTTTCACAAATTATTTGTGTGATCACCACCCAATCCCAAACTGGCTGGTGGAAGGTAGAACAATTCTCTTGCCCAAGAAGGGCGATTTGTCCAACCCGGGCAATTATGGACCAATCACCTGTCTGAATGTCTGCTACAAGATCCTTACAAGGATCATCAGTGATCGAATATTGCAGCACATTCAGCCAGTGTGGCAGCAGTGTTATGAACAAAGGGGCAGCAAAAAGGACATGGCAGGCTGTGAAGAAAACCTTATTGCTGATCGATGCATTATGCAAGATGCAGTGCAATACAAATGCAACCTTTCCATGGCCTGGATTGATTATAGGAAGGCATTTGATAGCACGTCACATCAACTTATTGTGCACCTTTTGCAATGCCTTTCTGTATCACTAGACATGATAAAATGCCTGCAGGACCTGTTTCTCCTTTGGAAGACCCGGTTTGTGATCAAGTCACGACAGAGAGTGGTGTCAACCAGAGTGGTGACTTATAGGAGAGGTGTCTTCCAGGGTGATTCATTGAGCCCTCTTCTGTTCTGTATTTCACTGCTGCCCTTATCCACAGCCCTAAAGAAGACAAAGGACTATTGCTGTGTCACACCAGGTAATAGGATTCATAAAATCAGTCACCTCTTTTATATGGATGACTTGAAGATATATGCAGCCAGTGAATCCTATCTCAAGTTGGCTGTGGGTTTGGTACAGCGATATTCTATGGATGTTGGCATGACATTTAGGTTGGACAAGTGTGCAGTGATCCACCTTCTGAAAGGAAGATTAAAGGGCCTGTCTGAGGGAATGAAGCTCGTTGATGGCAGCATTATAAGAGCACTTAATGCTGGAGAGACCTATCAGTATATGGGATTAGATCAAAATCAAGCCCAGGATTCTGCTAATATAAAGAAGGCTCTTTGCAGTGAGTACAAGAGAAGACTTTGGTCATCCGAGTTATCAGGAAAGGAGAAAGTTAAAGCCACAAACATACTCGCTGTGCCAGTCCTTACCTACTCATTTGGTGTGGTCAAGTGCAACAGGAACTAGCTCCAGGAACTGGACAGGGAGACCCGAAAAAGGATGCACATGCATCCCCGCTCTTCTGTTGACAGAATACACCTGCCAAGACATGTGGGAGGCAGAGGTTTGCTTGGTCTGGAGAATCTGCACAACAGGGTGGCCATACAATTTGCCTGCAGCATAAAAAGATGCTCTGACCCCCTGATGCAATTGGTCCATGATCATGAAGTTGCAGGGGTGGGGGCCTTCCAATATAAGGCAGCACAGCATGCCGCAGATGCCCTTGGTCTCGATTTCAACAATGAGAGGGAGGAAGGGCTTCAGCCCAATCAACTAAGGGCTAGAGAAAAGACTGCTGAGTCTACACTTCTTTTGTGGCAGCATAAGTCCATGCATGGTGTCTTCTATAGGCCTCCTCGACATAGTGGCAAAGACAATGTTTGTAATAGAGTTCTTAGCACCAGCTGAAGGCAACATTGTCAGCAAGGAGGAGGAGAAACAGGCAAAATATCAAGACCTATTAATAGAGCTGTGCAGGCTTAACCCAGGCGACTCCATAAGAATGGTGGTGTTGATTATAGGAGTTTTGGGTGGCAAGAGACCCTCGTTTTTGGTCTACCTTAAAACCATTCCAGCCTGTGAGAGAGCTGCTACTGCACTTGCAGGTCAAATGCAGAAGGCTGTCATCCTTGGTTCATTATGTCTACTCAGGGCAAACGATTTAACGGTAACGGACCCAGTATGATTGTTTACCACATGGACATGTGGAGCAGTCACTCTGGAAAAATCGCTTGTCACTCTTCCTTGGGGGTCAAAACCCAGGGAAAGGCTGGTCAAGCAAAACCTCAAACAGGGATAATAATAATAATGGGCCTAAGTGGAGAACAGGTTGAAGATGGAGGAGAGCATCCACAGCTGAGTGAGGTGAGAGAATACTGGAGAGGCTTGTGGGCAGGTGGCAGGGATCATAACCAGAATGCTATATGGATTCAGAATGAGAAAGATAGAGTGACTGGAGCTCAACAAATGCCAAGAATATTGATTGGAACATCTGAAGTTAAAAGTGCAATCTCAAAAACCAGCAACAAGTCTGCGCCTGGACCAGACAAGCTTCACAATTTTTGGTTGAAAAGGCTCCCAATCTTCCATCAATTTTCCAGCAAGTCACTTTTCCTCATTTCTTGAGAGTCCCAACAGAGTTCCACAATTTCTCACCAAAGGAGTGACATACTTGCTTCCTAAAAATGATAGAACTCATGAACCTTCCCAATATAGGCCAATCACTTGCCTATGTACACTATACAAGATTCTCACCACATGTATAACAGATCAAGTGCAGTCATACTTGAGTCAGGAGAGACTGCTTGCTGATGAGCAGAAAGGCTGTATGAAAGGTGGGCTGGGCTGCAAGGAGGTTTTGACCATCAATTCAGTGGCAATGGGACAAGCTGTCAAAAAGAGAAGGCATATTCATATGGCTTATATTGACTACCGGAAAGCCATTGACAGTGTCCCTCACTCCTTCTTGATTGAAGTCCTGTATATTTACAAAATTGAAAACTCAGTCATAATGCTGCTGAAGCATCTCATGTCGATGTGGGGGACAGTGCTGAATATGAGAAGTAATGCTGGACAAACTTAAACCAATACCATACCAGTCTGTCAAGGTATTTTCCAAGGGGATAGTTTGAGCCCATTGTGGTTTCGTTTAGCTCTGAACCCATTGTCTGCATCACTCAATTCCACAACAAATGGATTCAAGCTGAAGGGAGAAGCAAGAGAAATTCATTCACTGTCCCACATGATGTATATGGATGATATCAAGCTCTACGCATGTACTGAAAATCAACTGAAGGAAATGCTGGGTCTGGTTAGAACCTTTCTGCTGACCCTGCTGATATCTGCATGACATTTGGTCTGGAGAAGTGTAGGACACTCAGTGTTGTGAGAGGTCAAGTTGTGGCACAAATGATTGATGAGGACCTGGAGAGTGCTTTTGCAGCGATAGGGCCAAGTGATGTCTACAAGTACTTGGGCTTTTGCCAGGCTAGACAAATAGACCAGAAGAATGTCAAACAGAAAATGAAAGATACATACCTGTCCAGACTGAGGAGACTTTTGAAGACTCAGCTAATTAGCAATAATATGTTAAAGGCCATCAACACTCATGAAATACCTGTGCTGACTTACTCATTTGGTGTTGTTTGTTGGACTGCAACTGATTTGAAAGATCTTATGAGATCAACAAGAGTGCTCCTCACTTAGTTCAGAGCTCATCACCCCAAGGCCTGTATAGAGAGGCTCATATTGCCAAGAAAGAAAGGTGGACGCGGGCTCATTGATATAGAATGGTCTTGTGAGAGACAAATCAGAAGCATGAAGACATACTTCATGGAGAAAGAAGGTGACTTGTATGCAGCAGTGAGAAAAGCTGATAGAGGGTACACTCCCCTTAATCTCTCTGAGCTGCTTACTGCGGACTACAAAACAAACAAACAGCATGAGATTGAGATTCTGGAACAGTGGAAGTCGAAGCAGCTCCATGGAAGGCATGCGTTCGCCTTATTTCAGCCTGGAGTTAATGAGGATGCTTCCAATGCATGGCTTTGGCACAGGGACCTGTTTATTGAAACAGAAGGATTTTTGATTGCCATACAGGATCAATTGCAACAAAAAATTATCAAAAGTATATAATGAAGCTGCCTATGAATAATGATTCATGCAGACGTTGTGGCTTGGCACCTGAGACTATTCAGCACATCATTTCTGCATGTCAATCACTGGCAGCTACTGGCTATTTAAAGCGCCACAATGCAGTAGCTGGGATCTTGTATCAGGACCTTGCTTTGAAGTACCAAATCATCAATCATAAGCTGCCCTACTACTCGTACAAGCCATCCTCAGTCTTGGAGAATAATACACATAGGTTATATTGGGATCGGTCGGTGCTGACAGACAAAACAGTTGCTCATAATAGGCCAGATTTAATCCTCATGGATAAGGTAGCCAAGGAAACAACACTAATAGATGTTGGCATACCATGCTGCCACAACTTGGACCAGTATTATAATGATAAGGACTCCAAGTCCCTTCCCTTGGTTGCTGAGATCAAGGATGTCTGGATGCAAGAAAAGGTCACAATTGTTCCTGTCATTATCTCCACGGTTGGAGTTGTAACTGGGAAAGTCAGCAAATCTTTGTCAGATGGTCTGATGTTGCATTTATATATATGCCAGTGCAGTTGCTATCATCCCTAGCTTGCAAATAAATTTGCAAAAAGTTAAGGCCATCCGGCTCGTGAATATACTGGGGTTCTGACCACAGCTCTAGCTCAGTGATAGATGCATGAATACTTTCGATATAATGAACCACCATGGGTTTAGATAATTGATAATTGATAATTCTTACCACTGCTCTCTTGAAGATATTAAAGAATACCAGTAAGGAAATCAAAAAGATATTCAGTGACTGATAATCAGCAACCATATATTCAATCGAGAACAATGAAAATCAACTATTATTCTTCTAATTGAGTTCCAAAACGCTCATCATGAATACAGGTATGCACTAATTTATCCTTTCTTAATTCCTTGTGACTTACTATGCCAGTTCTAGAAGTTCTCTGGATCCTTATTATTATGATATATTGCAGACTATATTATTATAAATATCAGTAAAGATTTGTTGACTGAATAATATGACTATCATCAAAGGATGATGATTAATAGTTGCTCTGAATAGGATCAATCTTGATTAATTCACTAATTGTATATGCTGCAGAATAAAAATTCTTGGTACCAAGACAGCCCAAACTGTATATCACAAGATGAAACAGGAAAAGAATAAAAACTCCTAATATTTTGTATGCTGAAAATAAACACAAATATTTTCTCATAAAATATATAAATATAAAAATCTCTCATAAATATAAATCCTTATAGACAAATTCTTCAATATATCAATTATCACAAGAGTTGCTAGCATTCACAATACTGTGAGCTATAAAATATATTTTTATTAATACTGATATGTTAAACTTCAGGTTGAATCAGAATTTGACAAATTGGAACCTGTTCAGTCTATGGGTTCAATAAATATATTTCAATCAATAATTGATAATCAATAAAATAATCATTTAAAATCTCAGGGATATGTGGATTCGTGTCATGCACAGAGATAAGCTTCCTACATATATCAAATATATTCATAAAAAGAGTTCTTATTAAATATATGATAGTGTTCGACACATTGCGTAATTTTCGAACTTGAATAAAAATTTGTATAGCGCTTTTGAATGATTCCCCAATTCACTGATTCTTCAATACATCAATAATTATCACAAGAGTTGCTAGCATTCACAATACTGTGAGCTATAAAATATATTTTTATTAATACAGTAGCCTCTCTCTTATCCGGACTCATCGGGACTGAGGCCAGTCCGGATAACGTTTTTTCCGGTTAAACCGATGTTCCCTAAAAGTCGTTAAATTGGTACACATATTTCATAGTTTATAAGCCAATAATGACTTTTACGTAAAAATAATAAAACTAGATGCTTTATTATGATATCTGTGAACACAAAACACAAGAAAATAGTCTTTCCCACGAGAAAAGTTGTAACAGCAGTTTCCATTTCCTGCCAATCCAGTCCGGTTGAACCGATGTGCTGATAATTATTTTCTGGTTAAAGAGATGTCACTTCCGTGGAGTGTAGTCCGGTTAAACCGATGTCCGGTTAAAAGGTGTCCGGTTAAGAGAGAGGCTACTGTACTGATATGTGAAACTTCAGGTTGAATCAGAATTTGACATTTGACGTTCAGAATTAGCCTTTAGTCTAATGAGCTCATTTAAACTTAACACTCACTCAAACGACGTTCACTGAAGTTCTTGTAGAATAATTAATTATCTCCAATAATTAATTAGTCGAATCCTTTCGACTCCACTGGGCTCATATATGGTCCAGACTGTTTGCAATTTTCTATCAGTATTAAAGGTATATGGGAATACTATACAATTAAGAACTCTTCAATATTCACTGAGTTCACAAACATTAATTAGGAATACTTGAACATTTGAAAAGGGACTGGCTTGATGCTTCTTGAAAGAATATTGAAAATAACCCTATCTTTAAGTGCTGCTGTATAAGTCGAGATCACAAGCCAGAGAGAGCATTTCTTGGAAAAATTTTCATCTCTTCCTCTAAAATTTGTAAGCCCTCCTCTTAAAGGTAAGGTTATACTAAAATGAATAAGATAATATTTAAATAAATTATATATTAGATTGTAAGCATTTCAACTAAATAAATCTTAATATATACTACTAATATACTAATGAATACATTCACTTTTTTATGTGAGCATTGTACACTCTTGTTTTTTTTCATACTTTTAGATTTCAATAAGTATTCAAAATAACATAATAATCATGGCTCTTCCATTACATAAACCCTTCTTTACATATAATATTCAACAATTTTCCAAGTGAAATATAATTCAATTCATAATAGTCGAGTGATCAGTCAGCTGATTTGCTCGCATAATAAATCATTAAATTGTCTAAATTATTTTGTCTAATTATTAAATCAATATTTTGTACTAAATCAAAACAAAGGATTCTAACCTCAAATCCTACAAGTATTTTTCTTTTTTTTTATAATCTGCCAATAGATAAACTAAGTCGCTTTATAATTTTATTTCTGCCAAAGAATTCTCATAATGCATAATTATATTTTCCATGGTTCTCTTATCACTTTATAGATAGTACAACTGCTCCTTATCATAAAGAAGATTCGATTTTATTAGAGTGTTACCTCGACTAGGCTAAATGTTCTTTCAATTTCATAATTATATTAAAGATAGTTTGTTCCTTCTGAATTATTTTATTGTCTCAAACGGGTCATCATAATGGGAATATTGAAAAGTGCAAAATATGCAATGGAAAAAGCAGTTGTTCTCAGGACAGCATCCATTGTGAAATCATTTTTGAACATTTCAGTTTGATAATGCTCTAAAGTCTTGCCAAAGGCCGACTTTGACTGCGATAAACACTCACTTGTCATGTGATGAATGAAATGATAATAGTAATAATTTCTCTGATTGCCAATGAATTGCAACCAGAGGAGTTTATTGACAAAACATATACATAATAATTGTTATTATATACATACAAAATTGCTAATACTAAACTTTAGAAAGATAGAACAGTAGGGTAGTCTAATTCTGATATTCAATCCATTTTCTCTTGCCATATCAGTCTAGCCAGGGGTCTCCGCCCCCTGGACCCCCGACTGGATTTTCCAAAAATGAGATCAGCGGGCTCGCTTCACTCACCTGCATTCTTCATTTGAGCATGCTTCATTCCATCAGAAAGTCAAAGTACTGAGAAAACGCAGAAAAGCTGAAAAAACATTGGAAAAACGCTGATTTTGGGCGTATCTTTGATGAAATATTGAAGTCACTTCATCAAAAAATTTTTAGACCCTAGCTAAACCTCTGTACCAAATTTGAAAATTTTCTGTCACTTGATGAAATAATTGAGAAAACACTAATTTTGGGTGTATCTTCGGCGTTATTTCAAATTCCTTCTAATACAACACTATTACACCCCAGCTGTGTTTTTTAGTGAATATAAACAAACATTTTCTGTTCATTTGTTCTCGATAAAGCTGAGAAAGTGCAAAAAAAAACTGGAGAAACACAGATTTTTGGCATTATTTCGAATTCCTTCTAAGAAAATATTATTACACCCTAGCTCAGCTTCTGTACTAAATTTGATCATTTTCTGTTCATTTGTTCTCAATAAAGCTGAAAAAACGCTGGAAAAAATGCAGATTTTGGGCGTATCTTTGGAAATGTTTTCAAATCCGTTCTTAGTGCGCCTCTAAAGGGCCAACTGAACATACCTACAAAATTTGAACGTTTTTGGTCCAGTAGATTTTTAGTTCTGTGAGTGAGTGAGTCAGTCAGTGAGTGAGTGCCATTTCGCTTATATATATATAAATATATAAAGCTCTTCTTATAGCTTTAATAAGCTTTTATATATAGCTTTTATAATAGCTTTATATATATATATGTGAAGCTCTTCTTGCGGAATTACTATTGCCGCCAAGATTAAGTCGACACACCTATAACGAATCTTGTACTGAGTCCCCAGTATCGGGTTTAGGAATTTAAAAATGTGTCCGTGGACGCTAAGCAAACACCAGACTGACTGAGTCACTACAAGATTTGATACAATCGTCTGAATTGTGGGAGGCATGAACACTCGCTCACCCTTGATTCTTCTTATGACTGATTGTATAATGATAAAATTTAAGATGTAGTGTAGCAGTTGCTAAACACTGAGTACGGTGATCTTAAAATTATTACCTGTGATGCAACAGCATACAAAATCATACAGGTTGAGCAAAAACCCCGAAGTAGATAATCTATGGGACTGCGCCACTAATAATTTCTGAAGGATTAAGATAGGGTACTAAGGATCAGAGATCATTCGGAATATACTTCGAAAACAGAGTCTTGTCGGGCTTTATGCTCTATTGTAGGAAATTGTATTATCCCCAGCTGCATCTGCCATACAGTCGAAAAATTCGCTCCCAAGCCGAAGTTGGTCACAGACAAAAGCTGATATATAAGCAGGTAAGGACAGAGAATAGATAATCCTGATCTGACCCCACACACTATAATCCACTTAGATCTGTTCCAATATCCAGGTTGAATCAATTATTCCAATGATTGTACTTGATCGGTTCTTGATAATATAGAACGTGTCAGACACAATAATTGACAGGCTTAAGAAATAATCGAACTCAGAAGACGAATTGACAAAGTGGAAATATAATATAATAAAATATATAATTTGACAGTGCAGATTTAAAGCTTGGATTACAGATTGAAAATAGTTTAACATCGACAAAATAACTAGAAATTTGCTTGTGCTGGCGTGATACCATGCATGATCCAACAGACTTTATAATTGACAAATTTAACGTTTTTTTAAAAATAAAGAAAACAAATTATAAAAGATTTTTAGAATTACTCAAGGTCGTGGTTCTGGCAGTGGAGAATAGTCAATCAACTACAAGTTCTTATAAAAATCTATACCAGATAAAATCTAGGATATTAATGATTAGAAGCGCTTGTTGGCATGGCCATTAATTTAACGAAGAAAATTTTATTTTTTCTGCACTATGTTTTTTCAAAGCGAAGATTGGGGCCCCAAACATAAAATAACTCACTTGAATCCTCTTGGTGGTCGTGGTTCCTTTAAATCAAATTTTTGTATGATCGGTGGCTGGTCTAGGCTTCGGTCTTAGCACGTGTGGAATTTTAATTGAATATTTCCTTCACCAATTAAATTGGGGAATAATTAAATTCGAATTCATAGAACAATCAATTGATGAATAATTTTATGAAATAATAGATGAATTTGCCTTGGATTTTGGCTCACAGATAAAAAATACAAAAATTGAATAAAATTTCACTAATAGGTCTTTGGTAACTTTTTAACAAGGTCTTAATGGTGAGGATTTTAAAAGGGAAGTGTCTTGCCTTCTTCTCGGCTTTTGGCTAGAACCTTTTTCTTGGAATCTCTGTGTAATCAATTTTTATGAAAATTCGCCATTGGTAAAATGATTATGACGTAGGCATGACGTCAGTGGCAAGCAGTAAAATATTGTTCCTTTGATTACATTAATAACTTAATTTGTATAATTCTGTAAATTGCTTAATTCTCTAAATAAAGTTCCCCTATACAGTGTACATGCACTAGCATATATGATAAGGCAAGTTTGCTGGCTGATAACAGATTAATATATGATGCTTTCAAACGATCATCCTTTTTGGTGCCATTTCTATGACATGATTGGCTTAGACTTGCCAAAGAGATTCATTCACCATGTGACTCAGTTGAAACAATAATTCATAATTTAATATTTCTAAAAAATTCTTATTATATTCGAAACTGTTATAATAATTAATTTTGCTGCTCTTATCAGTGATACAATATTCATGCTATGACCTTGTTCGTTACTACAACATTCAACATTATAATGTAATTTCATGAGTAATAAATAATTTTAACAATAATAGGCCTACATTATTTTTTTATTGAAATTCTTCATCCTTTTTCAATAGTTCTTAATTTAAGAAATAATATTATAGCTTGCATCAAAACCTGGCATGACATTGTATCCCTTGTTGAAAGACTAATAGATATAATAGATTCAGGTGAGAAGGCAGCTGCAATATTTCTTGATTTATCCAAAGCTTTTGATTGTGTGAACCATAGAATATTATTGGAAATACTAAAAACTGTAGGTGTGAATGGTATAGAACTAAAATGGTTTGAATCATATCTCATAGGTAGAAACCAGTGTGTTGAGCTTACCAAGGTGGATGGGAATGAAATAGTAAAAATTAAATCTCAAAAACTGGAGGTCCAGGCTGGAGTACCTTAAGGCTCAATTCTGGGTCCCTTACTGTTTCTGTTGTATGTGAACCAATTACCAAAAGAGTTAAAAGATCACAGAGCTCTGTTGTTTGCTGATGACACATCGCTTATCTTTAACAATTATTTATTAGATAGTCTAGAAATAAATGCTTTTACTGGAGTACAGTCAATTGTCCAATTCTTGAAGCAAAGGCAATTAACAATAAATAGTAAGAAATGTCAATTCCTACAATTCAAAAGTAAATATAATTCAGTAGAGGATAGAGAAATAAATGTGTTTGTAGAGGAAAATGAATTAGACCAAGAAAAGAAAGTAGCATTCTTGGGAATTTTATTGGACAGGAAATTAACATGGCATCCTTACATTGAGAGGATATGTAATAAGATATCATCTGGGGTATTTGTCCTGCGGCAGCTTGCTAGGCTGAATGATAAAAAACTACTGTTAACTGCTTACCATGGACTTATTCTATCTCATATTAGGTATGCTATTTTAGTATGGGGTAATTCATCTCAACAAAATATGGACAGGGTGTTTAAGATTCAAAAGAAGGCACTCAGATGTATAGAGAAAGTGAATAGGTTAGACTCTTGTAGGCCTTTATTTAAAAAGCTTGGTCTATTAACTGTGCCATCTTTGTATGTATATGAAGTTGTAATGCATGTGAAAACGAGTGGTGTGATCCAGAATTCAGATGTTCATGAGTATAATACGCGAAACAGAGCAGATTATCATATAATGGGTCACAATAGTAGGTTATTTGAACAAAAACCAGATTATATTGGTAGGAAATTTTATAACAAGCTACCTCAAATCTTGAAAAGTAATGATGATTTGACGATTTTCAAAAAACAAATTAAAAAATATTTAGTTGATAGAGCTTTTTATAGTGTACAAGAATTCCTTTCAAACCTAAACTAGGTTGAACTACTTAGTGTTAGAATTATTATGTGATAACATGACTTGTCTTATACTCCATGACTGGAGTCTTTAGGACGTAATCTTAAAAAAAAAAAAAAAAAAAAAAAAATTGATAATAATTATTGAGTCAGTCAGCTGTGTCTGAGCTGTTACAAAACATCTGATCAATTGTAAACAAAAGTGTAACCTCCAAAAGTTCAATGAGCAATTCATAAATGATTTGTACTTAATTGGCAAAATAATTATTATAATTTTTATTAAATAATTGAAAAGATGTGTAGTACAAAACGGTACTCTTATCTTATACTCAGCTGTTGATAAGTGAGCCTTATCGCTGGGGTACTAACTGTTTGTTTGGCAAACCTTCTATTTTATAAGGGTAATAATAATTTTTACAGTTAATTCTCTCCTTTTCTGAGACTTACTCAAAAGAATCCACACTATATATATATATACATATATATATTAAAACAGGAGACACGAAATAAATAGATTGAAAACACTTAAAAACTTACATTAGAAATGGGGGGAAATTTTCGGAGACTGAGTCTCCTTTCTCAACCGAGCAGACTGCAGTTAGTTTTGAATCCTAATGTTAGTTTTGGGATTCAAAACCAACTGCAGTCTGCTCGGTTGAGAAAGGAGACTCAGTCTCCGAAAATTTCCCCTAATTTCTAATGTGAGTTTTTAAGTGTTTTCAATCTATTTATATCGTGTCTCCTGTTTTAATTTATATTACAAACTTTAAAGTGTCTTCTGTTATGTGCTATATATATATAGATTAAATAAAGGAATTGAACGACCCAGTTCATAATCAGCTTTGATTTGTGAAAAAAATTGTAATTTTAATGGAATAAATATGAAATAATAATAAGAATAATTTTTCAATGATGTGATTCTCTACACTGTGCTATATTCAATAGCTTGGATGTACCATACTTTTCATAAAATCGTTTTAACGCAGAGCTCTGCGTCATAACATAACACGGCAGCAAGACACTCAGAGATTATTTTTGCAAACTGCAAATTCAAGACAAAAGGTATTGACATACTACATCCCAGTTTTGAATAAAGACTGGTAATTATTGAATAAACAAAGGTCATCATTGTCATCCTAAAGACTCAATATTGACAATCTGAGTGAGCGGAAAAATTCAGCTCACTGAGGTTGAAAACTGGGTAGATGATTAATGTGTTTGCACAACATAAACAACAACTCACACAAAGCAATGCAGCCAAGAATAGGCTATGATCTTCTTGAAGCTCCAATCAATTCATTCACGAAAAAAGCGAGCAATATCCTTTTGAAATTGATTATAGTATTTTTATAATAGAAAATACTCGTAATGGAGGAAGAATCTATTCTTCCTCCATTCAGAACACACAGTATTCTTACATTAAGGTGAAGATAATTTTTATATGCTCAACAATTCATTGTTGGATAGAGTTTGTGGAATGATTTCGATAAAAAATGTTTATATCAACTAGAAAAATACTCATTCCTTGAGAATTAATTTTATCAAAATAGCCTGTATCAATTGGTATTGGTTCCAAGCTACTGAAACAATATTGCATTCTTTATTGATTTAGTAAAGCACTAGATATAGGTATCAATATAAACATAAATATGATGTAAGAAGTATTGCTAATACTAGAATATTATTTTTCATAATGTTCTATAAATTATCTATAGCTCTCTATAATGATTCCCCCAACAATTTACGTCTTTTGCGTGGGTATTGGCGAGGTGAGTATGATATGGATGGATGCCAAATGGGATAAATAAAAAAATTCAAAAAGGTGTTAGCAATCTCGAACTGTATAGTCTCATACAGTAGAACCTCTTTAACCCGAAACCGGGTATTAACACAAAGGGTTAACCGGAGAACAGTCTATTAAAATTATATAATAAATGAACGTGCTTACTAAGAAGAATCTATTCTTCCTCCATTCAGAACACACAGTATTCTTACATTAGGGTAAAGCTAATTTTTATACTTTTAAAATCACAATACATACAAAAAACTGATAATACATACAAATCAAAAAATACTGAAAAAAATTAATAGAATCAGGGGCGAATATAAAGGGGGGCCCAGGGGTCGGGCTCCCCCGAAATAAATATAAAGAAAAAACAGTACAGTAATCTAGATTTTTAATGAATCATGTGCGAAGGCATCACCGTGGTAGACAGTGATAATTATATCCGTTCTCGTATAGGTGAGGAGAGTGGGATGAAGTTCATGCCAGAATGGTATTTTTAGAAATATACTTCTTATGATTTAAATGTCAACAGTAAAGAAGCGTGATCTCGGTAACGTAAAAAGGGCTTTCACCGCAAATTACCTTCTGAATATGAACAGCAAAACTGATATAAAGTATCATGGGGTGTTCACTTAGAATCACTTAACCTTACATTTACCTCGGCCCCCCCACCAAAAAAATATATTCTAAATTAGCCAATGAATAGAAAGAATGGATGTATAGGCCTACTTACCAACTAAAGTGCAGTGACTTATACAGATAGAAATCTGAGTAACCTTTTTAAAACTGTTTAGTCACGACATGTTTCGGCTATATTATAATGCTATTATCAAGTGATAATTATTAATTTTTTCATTTATTTTCCCAATCACTTAATACTGGCATGATATAGCTGAAACATATCGTGACTAAATAATTTTAGGAAGGGTACTCAGATTTATATTTTTATTTATTTTCTTAGGTACCTAATCGGAAGCATGATGAAGTTCTGCTATCTCCAATACTTGTGTGGTACTTTTCCAGTGCAGTGTATCAACGATGCTATATGGTTCCTTTTCATGTAAAAAAGGGCTTAGTTTTGAGAATGAGATACAATCTTAAAAATAAAGATAATGAGAAGCAAATTATGTAGAATTATAACGCATAGTCTCAAGGTCTTAGAGAATCAGAAAGCTGGAAACCGTTTTTGTTTATCCTTTAATGATAGGAAACGTACCGTACCGTACCTTCTGCAATTTGGGAATTACCCTTCCACTCATTTCGAATTAATCTAAGGAAGTGGATGGGCCAGGCATTCTCAATAGTAGTGCAAGAGAATAAATTAAGAATCCAATCCTCTTTTCAGGTTTAGGACTATCAGTAATTCTGTTAATAACCACCTACAACTTTCATTGCCGTACTTATAGGCTACCAGTAACTCACACATTAACTACGAATTAAAAGGTTTGTTTCCATAGAGTGAATATTCTCTGATAATAAAATTACTAAATTCGAGGATGATTATTTGAAGACAATTATTATTATTGAAGATTGTTGGATCTTCAAATTTTTGCCTCGGCATCAGCCTAATTATCATGATCTATATTATCTGCAGTATAGACCAATATTGAATATTACAGTAGAATATCTATCCTTGATGAAAATCTCTATCCTACATTTGTGTGAATGATAGATCCTATGTCCTATGTTATAGCCATGTATTATGTAGTAATACCTATGAAATATAAAAAACTCAACATAATAGGAAGGATGTGTGGATCAGGATGACTTTACGATTGATTTGCAGGTATGTTGTGTTGATATGGATGAATTACTATTTTTACGCGAATGCATGAACCAGTTGAAATTCCAAGTCGAGACCTCCGTGGGAGGGGGATAGATGAAGATCAACACTCAATCATATAAGAACAAACTTCAACCTCGTAATCAATCTTTGTACAACTTTCTCAATACTCGCTGTTCCTTCTGAATAATAAGTGATCATTGTGAGTGAAGTGTTAAGAACGGTGTCATACCTAGTGAATTGAACTTGATGTCTCAAATCATAAGAACAAGATCTAAGTGGAAGAAAGATTCCGAGATTTTCGTGATTCTCTCCTAACTTGGAATTAGCTTAAAGAGTAGGACAATAATTTTCGTTTGTGAACTTCAACATCTTCACAGAGGAAGAGTAAGTGAATCATTTTTCACGATTAAACACTTAGGTACTGATTGTTTTTTGGAATAAGAGATTTGTTTTGAAATCTTAGGTATTAGAAAAATATAGTATTATATATAAACCTGCTATGAGATTTTTTGACACTGTTTTACTGTTATTTCTCTAGGCGATATTTTCAAGTTATGAGTTATTTTTGAATATTTTATGGAGATAAATACATTTTACAGTGAACTCCAGAAGGTTTTCTGCCAGTATATTATTATTTTCAACTTGAGCGACTCCTTGAATATTCTCCTTGGCATTAGGAGGTTTATTTGTTGAGCTCAATATTATTTTCATCCACTCAAGCCGAAAAAAAGTTCTTGTATTATTCGACTTTTTCAATGAATTCATCATTCCCAATCATCCATAACTTCAGGAAAATATGTTCAGATTTGAGGACTTCTCATTAAATAGCAGTTAATGCTGGTAAATTCATAATCCAATAACTGGAGAAACGTTTTTTTTATCTTGAGCAATTTTCATTGTTTCGATGAGCTTAAACCCATACAAGTTTTCCCATTGCGCAATGCTGTTATATATCATCCTTTAATGGAGAGATTCAACCATATGATAACTCCATCACTGGACTAGTCAGCCTAGTTACCTTGATTGAAAAGTTCTCATATTATGTGTTAGGGCAGCTGCGTAATTCTTCAGCATTGTGTGAGAGTTTATGGAGTATTAAATCTCATATACCAGCTGATAAAACGCATTATTCAGCGAATAGCAATTTATTATAAATAGCTTCAATCATTCTTAAGAGCTCCAATAATTGGATGTTTAACAAGAGACCCATGCAAGAGAAGGAAATATTTTCATTGCATCGATTAAAGATTTTTCGCAGTGAATTGAATACTTATAATAAACACGTAAAATAAATATTCAAATTGAAATAATATCGCACCTGTCTCCAGATTCATTCCTATCAAGCTAGCTAGCTATGTTATTGCTACATAATTATTATGAAATAAATATTGTTTTCTATGCGACTCCTCCCCGCGCACGGACCTGTCATCCAAGTGGGGAGCCTATTCATTTATTTCATTATCTTTTATCTGAATCTTCTTGTATTTGATATGAATAAAATTCGATTTGATTTGATTATATCAAAAATGGAAGTTCGCGTGCAAGCTGATTTATGAGAAATGTTTTGATTTTTCTGTTTTTAAAATCTCTCCACTATAAAATTCATCAGAAAATTCCATAATAATTGATTCTTAATTTATTTGAATACAAAAAACCAGAGATAAATGGCTTGTCAAGAACTTGAAAAAAAAGTGAGCACTATGTAATGATATGATAAGAAAATCAGCACGATTAAACCAAATGTAGGCCTAAGCTTGGATGATGCATCACGATTATTTGGAAAACTCATTTATTCATTTATGTCCCCATTGAACTCAAATCAAATTCTATTGTGAAATGATTCTGTTTTTCTATTCTCATGATATGTAGATAATACAACCGTCATTTTCAGTACCGGTACATCAATTCCAAAGTGTTTATTGTTTTCCAGTTTTCAGCTCTGACAGAGAGATGGGAATTGTATTGGAATACCTCATAATCACAACATTGATATCCCTCATAGCCTTCTTCATTAATTACAAGAAGAAAAGGAGACATATGGAAGAGCTGGCCTCTCAACTGCCCGGACCAAGATGTTTGCCAATAGTTGGAAATCTTTTCTATTTTATGGGAACAACTCATACAGGTAAAGATGTTCTATCATAACAATAATATAGTACGCGGCTGCTGTCTCAGCAAAAGAATGTTCAGTAAGAAAAACGCACTCTAATAGAGTTTAGTTCTACGCGTACAATGATTATGAATTCAATAATAATTATCATTCGAATTTGAATGAATTCATAAATGTATGAGCACCATTCAAAATTCTGTAAATAATTTATAAAAAACCCATAGCAGCGACGGTGGCCTGGACAACTCACGAGCTATCGTTTCAGCTTCTCAAGAAATATAAGACAATTAAAACTCACCCATATTTTTTTTATTTGGAATAATTGCACAAAAATATCTGATAATTGAAGATGATTTATCATCTAAACTATATTAGAAGGCTTATCACCATATCATAATTTCATGATTATTCCTGCTGGCTATTTTTGTGATTTACTTCATCGGAGTCATTGGCAATTTGAACATTTAACAATTCAAATTAATCACTATTACAAAATAATATCATGACATGGAACTCACTTATTTTCTCGATCAGGAGAAAAAATTGATTCTAAGAAGAAAAAGACAAGAAAAATCAGCTTCAATGAGAATGCATTTTTATGGACTAGTGATCATATGAGAAGGTAAGTAAAGAGAAAGAGCAATCATTGCCCAGTACGTAGAGAGCAGATGAGGCTTCAAGTAATAGTTACTCAACAAACTCGATATTATTCATTATGCCAGTATTATTTTCATTATTGTTGAGAATACAAAGTTTGATTGCATGTATGACATAGCATTCATAGGATGACGTAAATCCACATGGAATGGACTATTATTTTCAGTTTTATATACTTTTTGATTGATGTCTTGTTAATATAATCTGGTCATTTCTTAGAAAACGAGCTGTAGGCCCATCATTCACACAGTTCCAATCAGGAGCTATATAAGAGATGTCTTGGAAATCGGTGTTGAAGCTTCATAGCAATCAATTTCATCGATAAAACACTTATCAAAATTATTATCGCTTTGAAGAAATGATCTAAGATCCATAAACTTGAAGAAAACTATAAAAGCACATAAAAAGCATCTAAAAAGAATTATCCTCTAAAAAAAAGGATTATATTGACTCAAAAATAAAAAAATCAACAAATATAAACAGAACAATGTGGCAAATAGTTAACAATGAAACAACAAACAAAAAGGACAAGACAGTTATTAAAAATATTGTAGCCTACTTAAAGAGAATGGTATAGACATAGATGATCCGTATAAAATTTCAAACATGCTAAACAATGATTTTGTAGGGATGGTTGACACTCATGTCATCCCTTATCTAACCAAAAGTGACGTAACAGATGAGAAAAATGAAAAAGTTACAAAATTATCATTTAGATGTAATACAATTGAAGAGAAGGACTTAAGTAAAATAATAGATTCGATAAAACCAAAGTGGTCAGCCGGCTATGATGACATACGAATAAAAATAATCAAGGATGCTAAGTCATCACTCATCAAACCTCTTTTGCACGTAATCAATGCCTCAATTATAACTGGAGTGTACCCAAACGAATTAAAAATATCAAAAGTAATACCAGCATATGAGAAAGGAGATCCATCTGATCCTCTCAACTACAGACCTTTGGCCATCCAACCTGCCCTATCTAAAATATTTGAAAAGTGTGTACTAGTTCAGTTAATTGATTATTTTGAAACCAATGGTATACTTGACAAAGAACAACATGGCTATAGAAAAAACAGGTCAATCATTACTGCTTTGATAGAGTTCATAGAAAACATTTTAGAAAACTTAGATGAGGGATTAAATACTGTAGGAGCATTCCTGGATTTAACCAAAGCATTTGACAGTGTGAATCATAAATTATTATTAAATGAACTTCAAAATTACGGAATTAGAGGTAAAGAGCTTAGCTGGATCAAGTCATATCTAGAAGGACGGCAACAGTATGTAAATATTATAAAGTATACAAGCAATAAAAATCAGTACAATATTGGATCAAACTTAAAGTGTAATAACTATTCTGTACCACAAGGATCGGTGTTAGGTCCATTTTTGTTTCTGTGCTACTTAGGGGGGTTGCCTAAATATATGTGCGATTTAGTTAAAATTAGTAAATTATGCTCATACGCTGACAATATAAGTATGTGCATTGCTGATAAGGACTGGAACACAACAGAAATTGAATGTAACAATTCTATATCATTAACTAAAAAGAACCTAAATCATAGACATCTGCTACTTAATGATAAAAAAACAAAGTTCCTCCATTTTACTTGTAGAAATTCAGAGGTAAAACAACTTAATTCCGTAAATAATAAGGAAGAAATCAAATTTTTTGGTCTATATCTTGAAAACACACTTAGTTTGTCCGTTCACATTCAAAAAATATGTAAAAAAATAAGCTCAGGAATTTTCGCGCTGAGACGACTAGCAAAAATTTCGAACTTAGAAATGTTAAAAGCAGTGTACTTTGCAATGATCCACTCCCACATTTCATATGGAGTTGAAATATATGGAGGAACAAGCATCTCAAACTTAAATAAAATACTCCTATCACAAAAAGAAGCAATAATAATAATTCTAAATCTTGATAGAGAGCGATCATGCAAGCCATTCTTCAGTAAGTTAAAGTTCATGACGGTGTACAGCCTGTACATTTATAGGAAAATATTATATATAAAAACTAACGAATCTAGATTCCCACGGCAAGTAGATATATACATAATTACAACACAAGAAATAAAAATAATTTTACAATAAAGAAACACAATAAGGAAAAATATAAACAAAGTCCAACGTACATGGGAATAAAATTTATTGGTTGTCTCCCAGGTTGCATAAGACATGAACCTGATAGATCAAAATTTAAGGAATTGCTGAGAGCATATTTGATGGATTTAGCATGCTACAGTATAAACGAGTTTACTGTAGAAAAATGAATTTTATACAGTCACTAATTTCTCTTTAGCTTTAAGTTAGTTTTTAGTTTTTGACTTTTTCATGTATGTTTTGGAAATGAATAAATGATTGATTGATTGATCCTGAGGAATCATTCTATCTTTTGTCGTCGTCTTCTTCCAAGGATAAAAGGTCCAAAGGATTATTCCGACTTTAACAATTCTACTTCCTATTTTTCTTTTTTGATTTTGTCACTTAAAAATATACTTGTTCATAAATTATTTTTCAGAGTTTATAGAAAGAATAGGAGAGATAGGCAACGCTTACAGACAGCAAAAACCCTTCCGATTATGGCTTGGGAACGAGCTGGTTATTGGGATAAATGAGCCAAAGGATTTTGAGGTTGTTATACTATTATTTTGTCATTGATAGTTAAATTTACTAACACTCATTACATTCCAATTGAAATTTTTGAGATCTGTTTCTAGCCTATTAATTTCTCTCTAGGAATAATTTCTCATCCATATTTTTTTTCAAATTACACCGTGATTCAAAAAGAATACCACAACTTTGAAAATCGATAGCTCTGCAAAAAATAAACGGAGAGTGGAGCACTATCTGTCATCGATTCGAGGAAGCTCTAAAGTTTTTTTTAGTTCCTTATTTGGAACACCACCCCATTGACACTCATCTGTCCGTGCCTATTTGAATGAAAATTATCCGAGGCAATGGATCGGCCGCCAAGCAGCTCGAGACAAAGCACTTCATCACTGGCCTCCAAGAGGCCCTGACCTCACCCCCTGCGATTTTTTTCTATGGGGGTACGTTAAAGATAAGGTGTATCGACCGCCTCTACCAGCTAACATTGAGGAACTCAAACAAGAAATAACAGCAGCTACACAAACTGTTACGCCCGATATGCTACTGAGGGTGTGCAACGAGTTCGAGTATCGTATTGATATCACTCGAGTGTCTGGAGGGGGTCACATTGAACATTTTTGAACTTGTTTTCTAGTGGAAAAAACTTATTTTATTACTCTCCATTTTGATCTTCAACCCAAGTTTCTATTATGTTTCCTTGATGAAATACAGATTTTCAAAGTTGTGGTATTCTGTTTGAATCACGGTGTACTATATGATTAAAAAAAACTGAAATCAATATTTGAATGAATAACTAACAATAATTAATGTAATTGTAACATTTCAGTTCTCAGAATGAATTTACAATAGTTTAAATTTTACAAATTTAAGTACCTTGAGGTTAAATTATTTCATAAGGATTATTCCACCGGCTTCCCTATGTTAAAAGCTGTTGACATGAATATTGTTTTGCGAGTTATATTGAATGGAACAATTCATTTTTATATTCAATAAATTAGTTCATTGTTACCATGTCATTTTTTTGAAACTTTCTTCAGTGTTTTTAAGAAATTCCATTACCATATCAATAACTGCAGTACCTTAATTTGCATTTTCTGCAGGTATTGTTTTCGAACGCTAAAATAATTGATAAAGGGCCGTTATTCAGCTTTTTCCAAGAACGTTCAGCCGGAGCTTTCACCACGTCCGGTAAGAAATCCAATGCAATTGCTAAGATGGATTCAATTATGATTATTATAATGATTTTATGGGCAATATTATGATTTGTACATATGAGCTTAGAAAGAATAACTTTCGACATCTACATTCTCCTTGTTTGTTGCCAAAAATTAATCAGTATTTAATTTCGTTTCAATGAATTTGAGACACAACAAATTTTGATATTCTGTAATAGTTAACCATAATCGTCTTAGTTGGTTCAGCGATATAAATTCTCCGTTTAAACTCAAAAATCGTTCAATCCTCTAATATAAAATTCAAGTTTATTATCATTCTAATCAATTTTCTCTATTCTTATAGTGAACACGTTATAGTGGAATTCTATCTCATAGTTTGAGGAAGATTCATTTCTCCCCATAACTTATTTTAATACTATACAAGATTTGATAATTTTGCATAACATTTCTCCTGAAGTGGAATATATTCATACTTCAAGTTCTTTCATTATTATTCATGACTTATACTCTCGAAGTGACGTGTACAAATATATATGCACTTTTTATTATATTCATAACCTTTTGCTCTATTTTTATTCCAAACATTGTTATCATGGGGTTGGCAGGCCTGACTTGCTGTTGTTGGCTACAGAAAGTTTTAGCTCTGTGTTTTTCAGTTATTTACAAAATCATTCTGTTTTAGGTCTTCTTTTTTACATCATGAGTGAATGGTTTGTGTAATGGTATTTATTCAGGACGATCGTACGTGAGTACAGCTTACCATAGAGGAAACAAAAGTAGTCATGTAGCCAAGTTTTTGATTTTTGAATGCAATTCAATAAAGCATCAAAAATCAAATACAATATTGTTTCCTAATTTCTAATATGTGTTCCCTATAGGCTACCCTGTGTGGGGACACTTGAATATAATTATATAATAAAATATTTATATACAAATTTAAATATTATAACATGAAGAACATGATAATTGAATATGGTATTATATTGAAATAAATCAATATGTCAATATTTATAATCATTCTTGCACACATTCATACGCAAATACATTCACATATGCGCACACATTCATACGCACACACATTCACACATGCGCACAAACACACACACACACACACACACACACACACACACACACACACACACACACACACACACACACACACACACACACACACACTTACATACACTTACACAAAACTTAAAACTATGTACGGAGTGGTTGCTGTTTTTTTCATATTTAGTCCAGTTTTATTCATAGTTAACGTTTCGTTTTTTTTTCAAAGTGCTGATGTAATTAGACCATAAATGAATGCGTTTTGAAGAAAAAGACAGTGATTGAAATTTGATACTGTCTTACTGTTTACGCATACCGGACGGAATTTGTGAGTTCAATGATCTTTGATTGTTGCAGTGTTCATGTCGTGTAATGTGTAAATTATACTAAATTTAGACCTATATTAATTTAGTAAAAAATCATTCGGGTTGTCTAGTTGTAAAATGAATTTCTTGATTTCTTTTCTAAATAACTGACGTGACGTTATTTTCCTTGTTGTTACTGGAAGTGAATTGAATATTTTTATAGCTATGTATTTGAAGTGTCGTCTGGAATGTTCTAATCTTGGTTTTGGGAGGTTAATGTCCTGTGAATTCCTGAGGTTTATTCTTTCTCTCATCTGTTGAATATCGAAATTATTTTCAGCTAAATCCAGCAATGATTTGAATAGAAAAGAATGTCTCACTGATAATATTGATAGTTCTCTGAAGAGCATCATTGAACTATATTGTTTAGGTTTATTACAAATTATTTCTAATATATGTTTCTGACCAGTAATCACAGGTTTAAGGTTGATTCAGACATATGGGACTGTGCTGGTACTGTGCTGCGTTGCGTTTGCGATGGGACTGCGGTCGTGTTGGGTCGCTATCATTCACACACAGGGAACTGTGCTGCGGCCGTGCTGTTGCTGTTTTGCTCTGTATTACGTCATTCCACTGCAATCACTTCATTACTTCAGTCACAGAGATGGATTCCGACGAAGAGGATGTCATTATAGCGGTTGATGCGTTTATTGTATTACAAGAAGAAGAAGAAGATACAAAGAGGCCAAAATATTGGGTACACCAGCTGTGGAAAGCAAGAGATGGAGACGGAGAATTCCACACAATATTTTCGCGTCTTAAAAGCGACCCAGTGAAATTTTCCAAGTATTTTCGTATGAGTTTACCGAAGTTCGAGAACATTTTGAAAATACTTGAGAATGATATAACAAAACAGCACTCGAGGTGGAGGTAGCCAGTTTCTCCAGAAGAAAGGTTGGCATTGATATTAAAATTAAAATACCTGGGTTCAGGCAATTCGCAACTGTCTATCAGCTTCAGCTGATTGGCTCCTTCGACAGTGAACTCTATTATTTTTCAAACATTGGAAGCTATATGAAAGTGTATGGTTGATAAAGAAATGCCAGAATCAACAGAGGAAATGCTGGGAAAAATAGCTGAGAAGTTTGGTTCAATATGGCAGTTCCCCAATTGTATAAGTGCAATTGATGGGAAGCATATTGAAATTCAAGCTCCAAAAAATAGTGGGTCACTGTCACTCTACTACAACTATGAAAAGACATTTTCGGTTGTATAATTAGCGTTATATTAGCGTAATTTATAGTTTGGTTGACGCAAACTATAAATTCGTGATAATTGATATTGGTGGTTATGGAAAATCTAGTGATGGTGGAATTCTATCAAAATCAATTCTCGGTAAACGTTTGGATGAAGATCGCCAAATATTCCAGGTCCTAGACAATTACCAAATTCAGTGGAAGCCTATCCCTACGTGATTGTTGGTGATGAAGCATTTCCGAGCATGCCCGAGGCTGTACGGAAACAGCCGAAGCCGCTTCGGCGACCCACAGGACATGAGACCGTGGCCTTGAAGAGCTCTTTGAAAGAGCTCTCAAATGACACAGTCGCAACACCAACGCAGTACGGTACCAGCACAGTCCCCCATGTGTGAATGACTGTAGGCTGTAGCCATGCATTTCTAATGGAGAGACCGTTTTGGCGAATCCATCTAGAATCGACTGGCCGCAGTCCCATCGCAAACGCAACGCAGCACAGTCCCATATGTGTGAATCAACCTTTAATATGCACATTGTATGCACTCCCATAGCATATTATTCCATAATTTATTCTAGAACCAATAATTGCATGCTATAATTTGTAACAATACTTCTTTTGGACATAACTGTCTGAGATAATAGAACTTCCTTATGTATACAAATAACTCATTTTTTATCTTCTGTACATGATCTGACCAAGTGAGCCTACTATCCAATATGAGGCCCAGATACTTAACTGTACGTGCTTGTTTTATTGTTTCACAGTTACACAATATATTATTCACCTGTTGCGCACAATCTAATTTATGGAAGTAAATACTAGTTAACTCCTGATCCGTGTTTTGAAGATTAAATTGTATTATATTAGATTTGTCTGTGTTGATAGTTGATTTATTTTCGCAAAACCACCACCTAAGGTGCTTAAGATCCATTTCTAATTTATTTTTAAGTTCTTGATTTTTTTTGGCCGAATAAAAAAAATATAACTGTATCGTCTGCAAAAGATGTAATCTTTCCCTGTAAGTCACCATCTGTCAAATCGTTAATAAAGACCAGGAATAACACTGATAACACTGATTGATAACACTGATCCTTGAGGAATACCTATGGTAATGTCCCCGGGTTCACTCAACGTATCGTTAATTCTGACCCTTTGACTCCTATTAGATAGGTAGCATCTTAACCAATCATAAGCAATTCCTCTTACTCCTGATAAATCACGTTTTTTTAGAAGCATGTTTTTATCAATAGCATCATATGCTCTAGATATATCAAGAAACAGAGCTGCACACTTATTATTAACACTGAAACTGTCATTTATTTTGTAATCCGTTCTTCTTGTAATTATTTGTCATGAATAAAGGCATTTTATTATTATTATTATTATCATGGAATTGTCCTTTTAACGTTTCTTGTAATGGGAAAATAGATATCTTCCCACAATAATTTTCATAGATGGGAAACCTTGATTCTGATTTTAGAACTCCTTATCATTTCAGGAGAGATCTGGAGAAAGTACAGAAGAGTGGCCATCAAGATGTTCCATTCAAATTTAATGGAGAAATACGTCGATGTGTTCAATGAACAGGGAAAGAAACTCACCAATTATTTATCACAAAAATCACCCCAAGAAACATTCAACGTAGCTGTACCACTGATGCGCTGTACGCTGGATAGCATCTGTCGTGAGTAGCTTATCGATAGAATTCTTCTTTAAAACTCTAATATATCATTAGATAATTATTGCATTTTTACTTTCCTTGCCCTATCACCATTAGCCCAGTCAACGAAGTGTTATAGAGGGAAAAGTTTGGAAGACAATTTTTGACCCCGCAGCTCTTTCAAGGGTAGTGAGGAGGTGAACATATCGAAAGTCCCCACCCCTACCGACTGTGCTTGCTTTTTGGTTTCTCGCATATAACTCGATAACTATGTATTTTACAGACATGACTATTCTATAAGAAATTGGAGCTTGCATAATTCCCTACAATATTAATCTCACAAATTTTCCTATTATTTGATTATTATTTAACGGAAATCCTAAATAAATGCTGTAAATCACCCCGAAGACTTCTGCTACTGCAGACATTGACAACAGGATTAACAGCTAGATGGAAATTCGATGAGAACTACTATCCAAAAATTAGTTGCCAGCTCGGGAATCGAACCCGGTACCTCCCAATTGCCAGTCAGGAATGCTTACCCTTACACCAAACTGACAATCTCTGGATAGCAGCGCTCATTCCCGGGCTGGCAACTAATTTTTGGATAGTAGTTCTCATCGAATTTCCATCTAGCTGTTAACCCAGTTGTCAATGTCTGCAGTAGCAGAAGTCTTCGGGGTGATTTACAGCATTTATCTAGGATTTTCGTTGAATAATAATTATATATTAACAAGCATTTGAATAAATGCATTCTCTATTCAATTCCATCTTTTCTATATCTCTTTAGATATCCGTTCTAAAATATGTGAAATTTTTGAAAAAACACATTTTCCTTCAATTTTTTGCACTTTTTTGGTCTTATAACTTTTTGAATATCGATGGGAAAAGTCCATGATGATCATAAGCTTATAGAGCATGGAATTCTCTTCAATTTGATGTATAATTTCACAAGTTTAAGCAGCTTCAGTGTTGAGTGTGAGATCTTCAGTTATGCAAAAATAGACCAATTGACAAAGGAATTTGGAGAGAATGTTTTGAATACAATTTTTGACTTTGCAGCTTTGTTGAGGCCAGTTAGAGGGTGAACATATCCAAAGTCCCCTTGTGCTAAAGTGATGAGGGTGGTTTAAATGTTGCATTTTTCAATGTTTTGCTTACAGGCTCATATCTTGAGAAAAATGCGCTCAACCGACATGAACAACTATTTAGAAATGAAGCTTAATAAATTCTCTAAAATATTTGTTTCTTGGTGATTTGTGATATCTCCAAGAGTTTTCGAGATATACGCTCTTAAAAGTGTAAAATGGTTAAAATAAAAGCTTTTGATCCTATTTTTTGATGTTTCAGGGCCTACAACTCTTCAACAATGCATCGTAAAAATGGATGCTCACTGTAGAACTTTGTTTTCTCTTCAATTCGATTTATTATTCTACTACTTAATGTTTTCCTTCTATTGTTATAGCAGATTCAATGTGGGGGCGAAATTTTAATTTTGTAACAATTGATCACTTGACAATGAAATTTGAGTTTGGAACAACTGGTACACAATTTCTGATTTTGTAGCTTAATTAAGACTATTTGGGAGGTAAACATAGCAGAAATACGCATCTCCAGCTCGTCTATTGAAGGTGTGGAACTGCTAAGTTGAAACTTGTTGCAGAGTTGAAAATTTCACCCCCCACATTGAATCTGCTACAACAATAGAAGGAAAACATTAAGTAGTGAAATAATAAATCAAATTGGAGAGAAAACAAAGTTCTCCAATTCTACAGTGAGCATTCATTTTTATGATGCATTGTTGGAGAGTTGTAGGCCCTGAAACATCAAAAATAGGATCAAAAGCTGTTATTTCAACCATTTTACACTTTTAAGAGCGTATATCACGAAAACTGTTGGAGATATCACAAATCACCACAGAACAAATATTTCAGAGAATTTATTAGTGCAGGGAATATTCCAGCCAGCCGAATGCATTATACACCAACCAAACTTATAAGCGGGACTTAGCTTTTTCAAAGCCTAGGGAGATTTGATAATTCAAACCAACACATGCAACCCAGACCGTTCATGGATCAGATGAGGGCGGTTCAGGAGTTGATACCTACCCCTTGGTTGGTATGGCGCTTCCGCTTGCCAGTCTTCTACTCAGTGAGCCGCTAATGTTCTCCCACAGCTGGGTGCAGGACCTTAAGAGCCTGGACGACTTCCTTTCCCAGTTTCTACAACAGTATTGGAGCACGCATAAGCAGTTGGATGCACTATCAGAGATTATTTCATGCATTATGATAATAAAAGCGGACAAGCTTATACTGAATTTGTAACAAGTTTAATGTATAGAAACTCTCAGTTGGACGATTCTCTAGCCGACTTTGCAACTGGCCAACATATTATTTAAAAAACTTCCTTTCCGTGTCCGCATGACTCTGGCTGTATCATCTATTACCAGTTGCAAAGAACTAATAGAACATTTGCACTGCATTCAATCAATTACTTCCAAGCCAAATTACATAAATGATCAAGCAAGAAACTTCAATCCTTCTCAACAAAATAACAATAATTTCAGACAAAATAACAATAGTGAGAATCATGTAGCACATGTCAGAGCAAAGGCACAAAATGCTGAATATGCCGAGAATACCAACAGAGGTCAGACAGTTGATAATAATTCTAGAAATAGATTTCTGTATCAAAATGGTAAACATCATGATAAAGGAGCCTATCATGATGGTAGATATCGCTTGAATGGAAATAATAAATGAGATGGAAGTTTCAGGAGAAAGGATGAAAATAATCAAAATCACAATAGAGTAAATACCTCATATACAGTAGCACATGCAACAAAAATAACCCAAAACAAACAACCAGAACAAATCCACCACTGCAACAACCCACCACCAAATAAAGAAACCAAACATGCGTCAAAACCAGCCCATAAAAAGCAACCCATATTAAGTCTACTATTACCTCTCGAAGATCTACCACTGGCAACCATCCCACTACCAAAAACAACTCACAACACTTACACAGATATAATTAAGGAGTTGCCAATAATAAAATAAAAAAATGATGTACTGCATCCTTTCACTGAGCCTGTGCACCAACATTCAACCTCCAAACAGCACCCCAGGTTTAAGCAGCCACATGCCTCACCTATGCCTAAGCATTGTTGGATCCACCCGTGGCACACTACAGCCAAAGAGCAAACCGCCACTGAGGAAAGCAGAGCGTGTGACCATCAGGACAATGCCAGATGGGAATATAGGATCCAACACAGGAAGGCCCATAGGAGTAAGCAACGAGGAAAGCCCCACAAGAGAGGATATCGTTCCTATGCCAGGTTCAAACACTGCAAGAAGAATATCAAGGAACCAGATGACAGTTGGAGGGAGGCAGTATATAAGGAAGGGGACTGGCACCAAGATGTATGGAGAAATGCGACCAACATGCACCCAAAACACATGTGGTACAAAAAAGCAGCTTACCGTTATGACTACAGTGATAGGACAAATAAAAGGAACATGATTAAAATCAATGGAAAATTAATAATGTATTTGGGCCTAGATTGTGATAAAGGAAAAAATTGTAGGAAATTACGGGAAGATGGAATGTGTGCAGTAAAATTGAAAGAAAGAATGAGTTGTTTATTGAAAACGAGAATATATGATTGTCACTTGTTGAGAGGTTATGTTGTGGAGAGTATAATAAATAGTTTGATTTACTGTATTATGATTGTTAGAATGGCTGTAATATCGATTAAAGGATGTATTATTAATGTAATGATGGATGAGGGAAGGCCATATATGGAGAATATTCATCCTAGAGTTTACAAAAATACACTGACACCTAGGAGGATTCGGGATGTTAGAAAGGAAGACCCTAAGCTATCACAGATACTAGAGTTACTGGAAAACCGATTATCTGAATCACCAGATTATTTGAGGCAGTATATACAGTACCGAGGATTCCTTTTTCACCATACTACACTAAAAAGCTACAACTGGCAAATTATTATCTCAATACAGATAGTTGATAAGTAATTAAAGATACACATGAAAGAATTGGTCATTTTGGTGTGAGAAAGACGGTATGTACACTGAAAGAAGAATGTTATTTTAAAGGCATGCACAAAAAAGTAGCAGAAGTGTTAAGAGCATGCAACCTATGCCAGAGAACAAAGCATCTGAGTTATCAAGTCAGAGGAGAAATGATACTGATCCTGCCAACCGCTTCATTGGAATTAGTGTCAGCAGACATTTACGGCCCTCTACCTATGACACAATATGGAAAAAAGTATATATTTGTATTGACATGTATATTCTCAAAATACACCATGTTCTTTCCAATCGGCAAACTAACAGGAGAAGCCTTAGCCAATTGTGTAGTAAATAAATGGACATCCCAAGTAGGAAAGCCTAAACGCATTCTATTGGTTAATACTTCATATTTCTGTAGTAAACAGTGGAAGAGAATACTTGACCTGGCTGACATCAAATTGTCTCGAACTTCTGCATACAGTCCCAGCTCAAATCCGGTAGAATGTCGGAGATTGTGCGGGTTCATGAGGGTGGACTGCTCTGAAAAACATCAAAGTTGGGTTAAATATTTGCCATTCTTAGAAGAATGCTTCAATAACTGCATAAAAAAATACAGGATATACAAAAAAAAAAAAAAAAAAACGCTGGAAAATGCAGATTTTGGGCGTATCTTTGGCATTATTCCAAATTCCTTCTAACACAACATTATTGCACCCCAGCTGAGCTTCTGTAGTAGATTTGAACATTTTCTGTTTATTTGTTCTCGATAAAGCTGAGAAAATGTTAAAAAACACAGATTTTGGGCGTATCTTTGGAAACTTTTCCAAATTTGTTCTTATTGCGCCTCTAAAGAGCCAACTGAACACACCTACCAAATTTGAAATGTTATGTCATATTCTTATCATATGTTAGGACGATCCACTCGGGGGTCCAGACTAAACGTCTGGCTAAATGGATATGGTGAGCAAAGCAAGCCTGACAGCTAGTAATATAATATTCCAAGGAATAGCTCTGATTGTAGTAGCAGTACCCAATCAATTTTTCCGCAATAAATCAGGATCTCCTAAATAGGTATTTAGGAGGTACTGGATAAATTGGTATTTATGAGGTCCTGGATAAATGCATTTCAATCTTAAACTTGGTGTCAACCTAACAAAGTCAACTCAACTTAATGCCAACCTGACAAAATTTTTAATTTAGTTACCAGAACAACTGTTCAAAGAGGTACCCTGATCAAAGAGGTACTCTCTAGATTATAGTTCTATATTAACATATGGTATGCACATTTTAATTCAAATTATAACAATTATAATTTTAAGATATTGGAATAAGAAGAATATACATGCTAGAAGACGAACATTAAACCCTTAAAAACCACCCTTAGAGTTAAAATATCGCCAAAAGATTCCTTAGTGCACCTCTAAAGGGCCAACTGAACATACCTACCAAATTTATGTGCTTTTGGTCCAGTAGAATTTTAGTTCTGCAAGAGAGTGAGAGAGTGAGTGAGTGATTCAGTCAGTCAGTGATAGAGTGCCATTTCGCTCCTATATATATAGATACTATGGATATTATATCATTATTCTATATTTGTTATTGAAAAAGTGAAACTATCTGCCAAGCAATATAACTGAATTGTTTATTGAACTATATTAAGCCAAGCTATCATTATGCTATGACAACCAAGAATCTCTTGAGGGTAAAAGACCAAAGACTAGATGCTAAGGATATTTCATTTATTGTATAAAAATAAAGCCCCAGATTAATTAGGATGGAAAAGTTTGAATATATAAATCATGTTTCAAAAGTTGCAATGGACAAAATGATGATTTCACAAGCCTGAGAATTATTGTGTCATTAGGTTGGCAATGTGTTTGCGCCAACTTTAAAATACTTGAGCAGTATGTTGCCACATAGGAGAGCTTGTCATTGAGGGTGGAGAACTGTTTAAAATAATGTTATTATGTTTATCCGTTGAGGAGTAGATTATTTGAATTGAAATATTGTATGTAATAGGAGGTTAGCCAATATATGGCGTATTCATTTGAGTTGAATTTACTCATTATTGTTTGTCTAGTTGAACTTCTAGGCGACATTTTTCTCATTAACTTTTATTAGCAGGCTTTCTAATTTATATGATTTCCGATCCAAAACCACTAGAATTGTGAAACTAAATATTTCCATCCCATTATTTTGTATCAGAACTCAGAGGGCGAAAGTATGTGACATCATGTTTGACACACAATAAAATTATTCAGAAAATCAAACCATCTTGAATAGAATTAGAGAACTGGAAAAACAGTCAGCCTAGTCAAGGTAACATTCTAATAAAATTGAGTCTTCTTCTTGATAAGAAGTAGAAGTAGGGCTACTATTGATAAAGCGATAAGAGAGCAATGAAAAGATATAATTATGCACTGGTTTGAATTATTTGGCAGAAATAAAATAGTAAAATAACTTAATTTGTTTATTGGGAGATCCAGAAATATCTATATGTATCGAGGTTGGAATAATTATTATAATTTAGTTGGTCACATGATCTGAGATCAGCCGACAATTGATTTGATTCATTGCTTGAGCAATCAGCTGACCGACCATCCAACTATTATGAAATGGATATATTTTATTTTTTGTAATTGTATAAGTATCATATGTTGGAGAAAGGTTTGATTAAATATATAATCAGGGAACGTTATCTCATTCCAACAGTGGAAGAACTAGCACCAAAATTGTCACACAAGAAGGTGTTCACTGTATTAGATATTAAAGATGCATTCTATCATATTGCACTTGATGAGGAATCCAGTAAGCTGTGTCCATTTAGCACAGGATTTGGAACATACAGATTTTTACGAGCACCATTTGGTTTGTTGTGCTTGCCTGAACTGTTTCAGAGGTTAGTGCACAAATACTTCGGAGATATTGAAGGCATCTCACTTTACTTTGATGACCTCTGCATTGCTAGTAATTCAACAGAAGAAAATGATATGATAGGCTACTGACTAAAGTTTTAGAGAGAGCAAAGAAATTTAATGTAAAATTCAACTTCAAAAAATTTCAGTATTGCGTGCCTCAAATAAAATATGTATAATAAAATACAGAAACTTGAAAATCCAAAGAATAAAAAAGATCTACATGTATGTATGTTGGGAATGGTACACTACTTAAGACATTTTATTCCAAATATGTCAGAGTTAATATCACCCATGAGAAAACTTCTGAGGGGAGATACTTTATGGGAATGGAACGAAACTCACAGTCAAGCTTACCAGAGATTAAAACAGGCTATATGCAGTCCTCAAGTATTAAGAGAATTCAACTCAAAGAGCCCAATTGAAATACAATGTGATGCATCAAAGGAATCACTTGGCTTTTGTATGCTTCAAGAAGGGAAACCATTGTACTTTGGATCAAGATCAATAACAGCAACTGAAGAATCCTATGCTCAAGTGGAAAAAGAAATGCTAGCCATTTGCTTTGCCATGAACAAACTACACAACTACGTCTATGGCCATGACTCTGTCACTATTTTTACTGATCACCTATTTTTGGTGTCAGTAATGTCCAAGCCAATGGATAGAATTTTGAAAAACCGACTGAAGAGGCTCAAACTGAAGCTTAATAATTATACTTTGGAAGTGAAATATTTACCCGGAAAATATATGTTCATTGCAGGTTATTTGTCCCGTACAGGCATCAAAACTACGACCAAAGAGGACCAATCAATGAAAGACTTTATCCACACGCTGTGATCTACAGATGTGAAAATAAGTGAACCTAAGCTAAAAGAATTTATAGAAAAAACCAAAGAAGATGGAAATCTAAGAGACGTTGTATCATATCTGCATGAAGGATGGCCTGACATGAACGCAATAACCGGTGATGTGAAACACTCCTACAGAATAAGAAATGACTTGCAACTGAGTAATGGTTTATTGTATTTTGGATCAAGGTTAATTGTACCTCTAAAACTCCGGAATTTTATAATGAGTCGCTTACATGAAACTCATCTTGGCAGTTCGAAGATTAATTCTCTTGTTGATCAGTTCTACTATTGGCCAGGTATATATTCAGATAAACGCAATTTGATATTATCATGTAACATATTTGTCAAAGGTTTAAAAAATCAAAAACTAAAGAGCCACTGATCAATCACGACATTCCAGATAAACCGTTTTGTAAAATTGCAGCGGACATTGCAGAAGTCAATAGATTGAACTACTTAATTGTAATTGATTATTATTCGAGATGGATTGAAGCATACCCAATCAATAGCAAAAGCAGCTTCACCGTGATTAAAAAATTTAAGGAAACATTCAGCAGATTTGGAATACCTCAAACACTAATAGCAGATAACATGCCATTTAATAGCAGAGAAATGCATAAATTTGCAGAGAATTGGGGATTCAAAATTACCACATCAAGTCCATATCATTCAAAATCAAATGGATTAGCAGAAAAGGCAGTTGGAATTTTCAAAACGATGTTTAAAAAGGCAGCTGCAAACAAGCAAGATTTGGAATTGTATTTACCAAATTATCGTAATGCTCCCGTAGCTGGATTGGGATATACACCTTCACAGCTTCTTAATAGCAGACATATTATAAGAACCAAGATTCCTATACCACATTACGCATTGAATCCAAAAATTGTACCTAATGAGATAATCGACAAGATGGCAAAGAATCAATCGATTCAAAAACTTCACTATGATCGTAATGTATCTAAAAACACCGAAGATTTTGTAGTTGGAGAGGAGATATATATGCATAATATTCATAACAAAGAATGGGAAGAAGGAAGAATAATTGAGAAATTACCACAACCACGTTCATTCCTGGTTAGAAACAATAATGGCGGTGTTCAGAGAAGAAACACGATTCATATACGAGAAATAAAAAGGGGAATATAGGATAATATACGACTAATATAGTCTTAAAGAGGGAGATGTTATCTAACATGGCGCAGTCGAAAATAAAATAAAACAAGAATAATTGAATTATTAAGTGTTCAAGTGAGAAGTGATAGCTCAATATTGAAAATGGAATTCAACAAACCAGGTATGCTAGTTATACATGGGATTATCGCAAATAATTTTGCCAACTTCAAAGAAGAAGTAACAATTTATTCGACTGCTACCGAGACTGTAAAGAAATCTCGAGAAATACAAGTAGCGAGATTGAAAAACTTACTGGGACCTGATGGACTTAAATTGTACAACACATTATCAGGGGAGAACGACATTGAAACGGTTACATCAATTCTTGAAGTTTTGGAGAAATATTGTAAGCCTAAACAAAACATGACAATGGACATCTACAATTTGCTAACCAGAAAACAAAGTCCTAATGAACCAATACCTTACAAATTGAAAGGCGGTGATTATTATGCTACTTTGAATATTTATTGGTATCTAAAAAATATGAAAAACAAGAGTGTACAGAGCTCACATAAAAAATAAATTTATTCATTATTACATTAGTATTTATTAAGATTCATTTTATTGAAATTCTTACGGTCTATTATATAATTTATTTAAGCATGAACTTATTCATTCATTGTGTAACAAAAAGCTGTGGTCAGAACCCCTGTATATTTGCGAGCCAGATGGCCTTAATTTTTTGCAAATTTATTTGCTAGCTAGGGATCATAGTGCCAATATTGGACACCCCACAAACTCACTTTCAAATAAAATGGCTTCGTTTCGATCGAATGCAATTCAAGATGGCGGCTAAAATGGCGAAAATGTTGTCAAAAACAGGGGTTTTCGTTTTTTTTCTCGATCAAGTTCCTACCTAGAGTAGTCATTAATGAGCTCGATCAACTGCCAAAAGTCCTATATCTGTAAAAATTTCAAGAGCTTCGCTCCATCTATGAAAAATTTGATTTTAGATTCCCAACTATCAGGCTTCAGATACAATTCAAACAAGAAAATTCGAGCAGAAAAATCTCTACAATTATTATGTAACATTCTCACCTAAAATTGAAAATAGGCTCAAAATTCGAGAAGATGTGATTATCCAATTGCAAACTTGGCAACTGTTGATTCTATTAAATGTTTCACTATGAAGAGATAGCAGACCTCGTATGTCTCCAGCGTTATTGTCCTGTCATCAGCTGGCTCAGATCTTTGAATTTGAATAGTAGACTTGAGATGCGCGTGAACACTAGCGTCAGGTGATCAATTTTCATAATGGCAAGGAAAGTTGTGTGAGTGCACCACACCAGATTTTTTACTTCAGGTTTCACCTTTCCACGTCTCCTTGTATATATTTTGATTCCAATAGCGTTTGAATGGTATAATATTTATTTCAGCCAATACGACGAGTATTTATTGATGAGACGAAAGACAATGTGATGACGTCATGTAACTGCCATTTGATTGAAAAGACGCCCTTGTCAGTACTTCCCCTGTGAGGCTCTTTTGAGGTATTCTGAGGAAATAATTGAACATTAATGATTAGTTCCTTTCACAACTATTTTACAAGGGATCAAGTTGGATAGGGTTGATTCTATTCTATTCGTAATCTCTAAGAATATTCCCTTTGAAGAACGCTATTTACGCACAAATCTTTCTGTACATTATAATGTAATGTAGCGTGATATAACATAATATCTCCTCGGCACGAGATATTATCTAATGCAGCAAATGTATATATTGTAAATTCTGAGGCAGTGAACCTGTAACTTATATCACCCTTTTTGTAATATCCGGAAAAGTTTTCATGTATCACCTTTTGCCTATATGCTTGAGGTGAGGCGTAGTGTAATAGAAAGCGACCAACAATTATTTTTCCTGCCCACCCTTACACATTATTATACAATCATAATATACATCATATTGTCTTCGAATATAAATACAAATATGGATCTGAGTACCTTTTCGAATTATTTGAAACCTTTTTAAATTATTTCATCAGGACATGTTTTGGCTATAATATAATTCCTTTATCAATTATAATTATACTTATAATGGCATTATATAACCAACACATGTGACGAAATGATTTAAGAAGGGTACTGAAATTTATATTTTTATTTATATGAATCAAAATTATATGTACCAGTGTAATTATTTATGAGTTGCATATAGATATATGAATAAATGTGTAACAGTGCATCATGATCTTATTTAGAAGTAAAATAAAAATATAAATCTGAGTACCTTTTAAAATTATTTAAAACATTCATTCATAGCCTTTTTAAATTATTCCTTCAGGACAAATCTGGAATGAATTCTCGGTTCCATGTTGAGTCCAGAAAAAAGTGATGAAATTTCCAGTTCATTAATTATTATTTTTCCCCTAGGCACTGCATTTGGAACACATATGGAGCTTCAAAGTAATCCTGATGTAACATTTCCCGACGATTTGACCATGTAAGCATCATACATTATTATCAATTCACTTTTTTCCATCATCTAAACCTATATTCAGGTCTTATTGTATCATTATGAAATCTCGCACTTCTTGAAAAACCAACTTGCGGGATATCTACTACGATAGTTATAGGTGTGCTAGTAGTAGTGAGCTTAGTCAGCATTAGTATTCAATAAAACCAATTAGCGGCCTGCACGCCGTGCTTAGTCCATTTTCGTTCTTCAACTCTGAATGTCAGGGTTATGTCCGATGATTCGGTGAATAAAATTTGTTTTTAAAAACTTGTCATCTTCTTAGACAACATTAGCTGGCGCCCGATCAGGGACGGTGGAGGAAAATTCGCGATCAAAATTTCAGGTTTTTCAGTGAATTTTAATTCTTAACACTCATTCCTACTTGAATCCGTGATCGGAAGTTTTGTGAAGTAATGTGCTATAAAAGTGAAGTGGTATCATCATCAACTTAATCCTGGCTGGCAGACGTTCATTCAACTCCTGTCATCCAGATTCCTTGAGGTTGAACCACCGACCCTCACTCAGGAAATTGCTTGAGGAAGCAGAAGGAGAAGAAGATGAAGACGTTCAACTACAGCCACCAACACCATCTCCTGCCGAAGACAACATGAATAACGCAGCAGTAGTGGCATCCCTGCAGCCAGAGAAACAAGCATCTGCAGCACAGGTACCGACTATTTCAAAACCATTACCTAAGGGTGATCTCGATCTAATCCCCGATTATGACGGAAATCCAATTGAACTCATATCATTTCTTGAAGTGGTAGAAACTCTACTAACTGGATACTGTACAAGTGACATTAAAACTCATTTCCAACCAGATCTCACCTACGGTATTGTTTCCGAAAGTCCTAACAAGAATTTCAAGCCCATTGCGGAAAGCATTCTCTATTCCTTGATTGAAAAACTGAAAGAGGCAAGTCAAACTACGAAATTCAAAATCTATAAGATGAAATTATCAGATGTAACCGATGTGAAAGAACAGGAAGAACTCGTTTCATCTTATCATGGAGGTAAAACATTCCATCATGGAATAAACGAAAACTATTTGAAATTGAGACGTAATTACTATTGGCCCAATATGCATAGTCATGTAACGAATTATGTGAAAATTCAGTATCAAGTAACTCCTACCCCAATGCGACCTTTCGAGAAAATTCAAGTGGACGTATTTTCGTTCGAGTCCCATAAAGTGATGACCACGATTGACTTATTTTCTAAATTCTTCCAAGCTTTTGTGATTGATAATGGCCCTGCCATAACGAAAGTGCTGAAAGATTACATTTCAAAATATCCAATCCCCGACACAATGTGTATGGATGGAGGAAAGGAATTTGATAATGCTCTTGTGAGACAATTTTTAGCATTATATGAGATAACACCCCATTATGCTTCATCTGGACATCCTGATAGCCAAGGTTCGATAGAACGTGCGCATTCCACTCTGGTTGAATTGCTCACTGGAATTGGAACTGAAATTCCACAAGCATCTTTTAAACAGATACTAGACCTTGCTATTATCACATACAACAACTCTTTGAATTCGACTCACCAAATGACCCCACTAGAATAAACTTTCGGCAAATCCAAACATTTCAATACTTTGGATAAAACTCCAGTGCAAATTACTGAAGAATTAGCTGACAGATATTTCCAAGAGCTGGAAACTTTCCGTGATATCATCAAAAAGAAAACTGATCAAGAGAAAGAAAAGAGAACAGAGAAACTTAACAAAAATCGTGAAGAACCCCCAAATTATTCAGATGACGTAAGATATGTGAAAAGTATTCAGAACAAGAAATATCTCCCAAAATAATTTGAAGCAAAAAAAAAAAAAAAGGTGAAAATATACGTATATATCTAAGAAAAGAGCTTTGAAACTTCATCCCAATAGATTGAAACGAAATAGGAAAGTGAAAAAGAAACGTATTGTTACAGATAATACTGCTTCTGGCTCTAATCCTCCATTACCAACCCCTGGTACAAGCGTACGAGCTAGTGGACTTGACTAACACAGCCGGACTCATACCAGTACAAATTGAACGACATATGTACATAAACGAGACATTGACATACTTACATTATTCTAATATAAGTAGCATTAAGATAGAAATTAAGGATTTATCAGATTCTATTAACAAGTTGCAAAATGTATCACCATCATTGAAAAAACTTATGATTCCCTTCATGAAAATGCGTGACAATTTTTTCGAAAAATTAATTTCGTTTTTTTCTCGATCAAGTTCCTACCTAGAGTAGTCATTAATGAGCTCGATCAACTGCCAAAAGTCCTATATCTGTAAAAATTTCAAGAGCTTCGCTCCATCTATGAAAAATTTGATTTTAGATTCCCAACTATCAGGCTTCAGATACAATTCAAACAAGAAAATTCGAGCAGAAAAATCTCTACAATTATTATGTAACATTCTCACCTAAAATTGAAAATAGGCTCAAAATTCGAGAAGATGTGATTATCCAATTGCAAACTTGGCAACTGTTGATTCTATTAAATGTTTCACTATGAAGAGATAGCAGACCTCGTATGTCTCCAGCGTTATTGTCCTGTCATCAGCTGGCTCAGATCTTTGAATTTGAATAGTAGACTTGAGATGCGCGTGAACACTAGCGTCAGGTGATCAATTTTCATAATGGCAAGGAAAGTTGTGTGAGTGCACCACACCAGATTTTTTACTTCAGGTTTCACCTTTCCACGTCTCCTTGTATATATTTTGATTCCAATAGCGTTTGAATGGTATAATATTATTTCAGCCAATACGACGAGTATTTATTGATGAGACGAAAGACAATGTGATGACGTCATGTAACTGCCATTTGATTGAAAAGACGCCCTTGTCAGTACTTCCCCTGTGAGGCTCTTTTGAGGTATTCTGAGGAAATAATTGAACATTAATGATTAGTTCCTTTCACAACTATTTTACAAGGGATCAAGTTGGATAGGGTTGATTCTATTCTATTCGTAATCTCTAAGAATATTCCCTTTGAAGAACGCTATTTACGCACAAATCTTTCTGTACATTATAATGTAATGTAGCGTGATATAACATAATATCTCCTCGGCACGAGATATTATCTAATGCAGCAAATGTATATATTGTAAATTCTGAGGCAGTGAACCTGTAACTTATATCACCCTTTTTGTAATATCCGGAAAAGTTTTCATGTATCACCTTTTGCCTATATGCTTGAGGTGAGGCGTAGTGTAATAGAAAGCGACCAACAATTATTTTTCCTGCCCACCCTTACACATTATTATACAATCATAATATACATCATATTGTCTTCGAATATAAATACAAATATGGATCTGAGTACCTTTTCGAATTATTTGAAACCTTTTTAAATTATTTCATCAGGACATGTTTTGGCTATAATATAATTCCTTTATCAATTATAATTATACTTATAATGGCATTATATAACCAACACATGTGACGAAATGATTTAAGAAGGGTACTGAAATTTATATTTTTATTTATATGAATCAAAATTATATGTACCAGTGTAATTATTTATGAGTTGCATATAGATATATGAATAAATGTGTAACAGTGCATCATGATCTTATTTAGAAGTAAAATAAAAATATAAATCTGAGTACCTTTTAAAATTATTTAAAACATTCATTCATAGCCTTTTTAAATTATTCCTTCAGGACAAATCTGGAATGAATTCTCGGTTCCATGTTGAGTCCAGAAAAAAGTGATGAAATTTCCAGTTCATTAATTATTATTTTTTCCCCTAGGCACTGCATTTGGAACACATATGGAGCTTCAAAGTAATCCTGATGTAACATTTCCCGACGATTTGACCATGTAAGCATCATACATTATTATCAATTCACTTTTTTTCCATCATCTAAACCTATATTCAGGTCTTATTGTATCATTATGAAATCTCGCACTTCTTGAAAAACCAACTTGCGGGATATCTACTACGATAGTTATAGGTGTGCTAGTAGTAGTGAGCTTAGTCAGCATTAGTATTCAATAAAACCAATTAGCGGCCTGCACGCCGTGCTTAGTCCATTTTCGTTCTTCAACTCTGAATGTCAGGGTTATGTCCGATGATTCGGTGAATAAAATTTGTTTTTAAAAACTTGTCATCTTCTTAGACAACATTAGCTGGCGCCCGATCAGGGACGGTGGAGGAAAATTCGCGATCAAAATTTCAGGTTTTTCAGTGAATTTTAATTCTTAACACTCATTCCTACTTGAATCCGTGATCGGAAGTTTTGTGAAGTAATGTGCTATAAAAGTGAAGTGGTATCATCATCAACTTAATCCTGGCTGGCAGACGTTCATTCAACTCCTGTCATCCAGATTCCTTGAGGTTGAACCACCGACCCTCACTCAGGAAATTGCTTGAGGAAGCAGAAGGAGAAGAAGATGAAGACGTTCAACTACAGCCACCAACACCATCTCCTGCCGAAGACAACATGAATAACGCAGCAGTAGTGGCATCCCTGCAGCCAGAGAAACAAGCATCTGCAGCACAGGTACCGACTATTTCAAAACCATTACCTAAGGGTGATCTCGATCTAATCCCCGATTATGACGGAAATCCAATTGAACTCATATCATTTCTTGAAGTGGTAGAAACTCTACTAACTGGATACTGTACAAGTGACATTAAAACTCATTTCCAACCAGATCTCACCTACGGTATTAAAACTCATTTCCAACCAGATCTCACCTACGGTATTGTTTCCGAAAGTCCTAACAAGAATTTCAAGCCCATTGCGGAAAGCATTCTCTATTCCTTGATTGAAAAACTGAAAGAGGCAAGTCAAACTACGAAATTCAAAATCTATAAGATGAAATTATCAGATGTAACCGATGTGAAAGAACAGGAAGAACTCGTTTCATCTTATCATGGAGGTAAAACATTCCATCATGGAATAAACGAAAACTATTTGAAATTGAGACGTAATTACTATTGGCCCAATATGCATAGTCATGTAACGAATTATGTGAAAATTCAGTATCAAGTAACTCCTACCCCAATGCGACCTTTCGAGAAAATTCAAGTGGACGTATTTTCGTTCGAGTCCCATAAAGTGATGACCACGATTGACTTATTTTCTAAATTCTTCCAAGCTTTTGTGATTGATAATGGCCCTGCCATAACGAAAGTGCTGAAAGATTACATTTCAAAATATCCAATCCCCGACACAATGTGTATGGATGGAGGAAAGGAATTTGATAATGCTCTTGTGAGACAATTTTTAGCATTATATGAGATAACACCCCATTATGCTTCATCTGGACATCCTGATAGCCAAGGTTCGATAGAACGTGCGCATTCCACTCTGGTTGAATTGCTCACTGGAATTGGAACTGAAATTCCACAAGCATCTTTTAAACAGATACTAGACCTTGCTATTATCACATACAACAACTCTTTGAATTCGACTCACCAAATGACCCCACTAGAATAAACTTTCGGCAAATCCAAACATTTCAATACTTTGGATAAAACTCCAGTGCAAATTACTGAAGAATTAGCTGACAGATATTTCCAAGAGCTGGAAACTTTCCGTGATATCATCAAAAAGAAAACTGATCAAGAGAAAGAAAAGAGAACAGAGAAACTTAACAAAAATCGTGAAGAACCCCCAAATTATTCAGATGACGTAAGATATGTGAAAAGTATTCAGAACAAGAAATATCTCCCAAAATAATTTGAAGCAAAAAAAAAAAAAAAGGTGAAAATATACGTATATATCTAAGAAAAGAGCTTTGAAACTTCATCCCAATAGATTGAAACGAAATAGGAAAGTGAAAAAGAAACGTATTGTTACAGATAATACTGCTTCTGGCTCTAATCCTCCATTACCAACCCCTGGTACAAGCGTACGAGCTAGTGGACTTGACTAACACAGCCGGACTCATACCAGTACAAATTGAACGACATATGTACATAAACGAGACATTGACATACTTACATTATTCTAATATAAGTAGCATTAAGATAGAAATTAAGGATTTATCAGATTCTATTAACAAGTTGCAAAATGTATCACCATCATTGAAAAAACTTATGATTCCCTTCATGAAAATGCGTGACAATTTTTTCGAAAAATTAATTTCATTGTTTCCTTCGTATCCTTCATCTCGTAAAAAGAGAGGACTGTTTAATGGATTAGGAAAAGCTATCTCCTGGTTTACTGGTAATTTAGATGCAGATGATAAAAAGAATTATGATCAAATTATCAATTATTAGAAGAGAATGAAAAGATCCTTATTGAAAATGAGAAGAAGAATATTGTTGTGGATAATCATTTAGTTGATAACTTTTATTTCGATTTGAATAGGACTAATAGTAATAATGATTTGATTAAGAATGTGACTCATTCACAAGCAACTGTATTGAATCAAATTTTAACTAGGATCTTTAATCAATTTGAATCTAGAGTTAATGGAGATCAAAGTAAATACATTATTATATAGTATGGAATTTTGTTCCAATTCGAGAATTTATTATTGGATTATCCATAAATCTGACTTTGTAAATATCACACTTTCCCAGAGAGGAAAAATTGCTAGTGAGAATATTGAAACGCTGTAGAAATTAAGCACAGTTCATTGTACTATCTCTCAATCTCTGAGAATTTTATTACATATTTTATTTCCGTTCCCATGAGAAGCTTGATATCTATCGTCTCATCATTTATCCTGTATTCCTTGATAATCATTTTTATACAATAAATGTCAGTGAGAAATTAATTTCTTCAGCTGAATCAGGCTTAGTGGTACGAGACCAATGTCTACATGACCTCAACGCCTCTTTTGTCGAACAATGCGTAGAATCAATGATCTTTGTATTGAGGATGTCTTGGAAAATAATGAATTGACCAATTGTCAACGTAATTATATTTCTGAACCTATTCCTTTTATGAAGTATGATGAATTATGTAATTGTATCTATGGATATGGTCAATCACATATCAAAATTATTAATGATAAAATAAATCCTTCAAAATAATTTCTTATTCATTTAGATAATGGAGATGTAATGAAAGACCAACGTCTTACTTCTACTTTCAAAATGTCTAAATCATTTAAATTTACCAATATTCCTGATAAGATTTTATTGATAGAAGAACTAGATCATATGAGGAACATGTCAACCTTTGAGAAACCGAATTATAATCTTAATGATTTATCTTTGTTTAACGATTATGGTAGCGAGAATATAATGTATTTGTTAGTTGTTTTTTCTATTTTTGTATTGGTTTTTATAGTCTTTTTATATCGTAATCATGCTTCGAAGCCTAGAAATATATCATTGTCAACTACTCCACAACAACCGCCAACTTTGGTGTATGCTATACCCAAATTATGAATTTTGAGTCCAATCATCGAGGACGATGAAAAATTTTGGGGTGGAGGAGTTATAGGTGTGCTAGTAGTAGTGAGCTTAGTCAGCATTAGTATTCAATAAAACCAATTAGCGGCCTGCACGCCGTGCTTAGTCCGTTTTCGTTCTTCAACTCTGATCGTCAGGGTTATGTCCGACGATTCGGTGAATAAAATTTGTTTTTAAAAACTTGTCATCTTCCTAGACAACATTAGCTGATGTAGATTTAATAATACTTGCATACTTTCTATCCATTCCCAATGATTACTGATTTAGTCTTCCAGCAGCGAATGAGAAGTGCTTTTGTGATTAATTTTACATATACCTGATTTGGGAATAAAAAATGTATTGAAAAATTTGCATCAGTTTGATTGAGCATTTCTAGCCGCTATTTGTTCAAATTTCCACTGTTGTATAAACATGTGGGATATTTTATATATCCTGGGAGCCATAATACTGACAAGAAGCTCGATCTCACTTCTCTTTTTTATTGTCACAGCATCAATACAATACAAGAAACATATGAATGATATAAACCAATAAATAATATGAATCCCCCTCAAAACCGACTGACCATTACCAAAATTATCCGATGCATGCAGGATCGCAGCTCTTCAACCTTATCTGAAATCCATACATACAGAGGAATATTCTATTCACAGATCACAGTATATCAAGCATTTAGACATTATTTGGTGACTACAGTGTTCTATTTGGGAGATTATAATAATAAGTGAATGAATAATAATCTCTCCATGAGGTAGGTGAACTATTCTCCCAATTCCTACTGCCATCCTTGCTCTTGGCCTACTACCGTAAGCCAAGAATAAATTGCTTATCAAGAAGTTACTGCTGCATGAAAAATATTTTCACGACAAGGAAAGTTGTGTAAGTAGTCCATACCGGTTATTCGATTTGATTTTTGAACCAGTAATTATGAAAGTTCCCAAATCTCTGAACCAATATAAACAATACTGTACTTTTTGTAAAGAAAGATTTTGTGAATATCTTCAAAATAGACGGAGTCTTTGAAATTTAGAAAATAGAGTATTCTTATCCACTCTCAATATATGAGCATTAATGATAAAAACAAATTTATTCTTTTCATAGGTTATAAAGAAGAGGAGAACCGAAAATTTGAAGAGATCGGAAATGCAGGACAATGAAGAAGGTACGGAGGATATCGAATCAAATAGATAAATTTTCCTATTATTCAATCTAACAAATCCTATTTCCTAACGATTTTCCTATTATTTGAACATTATCAGCGGAATGAACTATGAGTGCAATCAGAAAAAACAAGTTTGATATATATTGTCATGATGCATTTCATTGTTCTTATGTACCGGTATTCATAGTAAATATTGTTTCAATATGTTAAAAAAAAGTATGGATTCTTGCTCTTTGAATTTAACGTTGATTCACTTTTGTTTGATATGGAAAACTGTAGGATATCGCAAAGATATCTCTATAGAAATATTGGGGTTATAATTGCTATTGAATTCAGTCTTGGATGGTGCCAAATAATTTATTTAATGAACTGATTCTCAAGAATTTCAGGAGTTGAACTTTCATTAGTATCTCAGAATTCACATCTCAGAACTTAGAATTCCATATTCCCAATGTTTTCATTAAGATCATGATAGATAATAACATTGTTTTTAATTTCTTCCAGATTTCGAGGATAATATGAAGAATCCCAATCTCAAATTATACATTGATTACGTGATAGAGGCATCAGAAAATAAAAAGGGCGCCAATGATCTAGAATGCGCAAAGGAAGCATTAGATGTTATCATAGGGGTGAGAAAATACACTTTTTCTACACATACACATACATTGTAGGATTTTACGGTGAATCACCGCCTTCCTTCTTTTAGTCGGATTTTCCATGTTTTTCGGTCATTCCACTCACCATCTGTGAGATTTCTAGCCTCCATGGCGTCGTCCACGTCGTCTCGTCAAGATCGCCGTGGCCTCTCTCGCTTCCTTCTACCCAGTGGTCTCCAATCCGTCACAATCGCAATCTACTTACTTGCACTAGCTCTTCTCGCGTGCCCATTACATACCAGTCTCTTGTCCTCAATGAACTCCATTATATCCGATTGAACTTTCATTCTGTTCCTAATTCCCTCATTGCATTCTGAGAAGATTTTGCCCACACCTTCTTCTACCAGAATTCCCAGTATCGCTCTGGGCCGGCTAGACTCAGTCGGCGTCTGGGGTGGGCCGCAGCAGGGAACCGGAGGCTTGGTGTGGTGTTTGTCAATCATCCTCGTTCGAGTCGGGGGTTGGAACAGGGTCTTGAGTACTTTGCTGAAGTGATTCCCTCTTTTAGGAAAGAGGGGCCATGCTTTCGCACTGCCTAACAGGGTTGGGCGAGAAGTGAGAGGAGTAGAAACGATCTGGTTTCTTCTGTGAGTATAGTCTCTGGTATGGGAGAAACGCTCCCGATTGTCACTAGGTGTCCTCTTGCTATTCTAGTTGGAACTAGCAAGGTAGAAGAGCCTCGGAACTGGGCGTCGCGGCTGGTCACCGGGTCCCTCACCTCGGGTACCGGTCGTTTCCTGTGGCCAAGATCGGTGTCTCGGGGTCGAGAAAGGTGTTCCCAAGCCTTACTCGAGGTGCTTTTGCTTTTCCAGTTGGAACGAGCAAGGTAGAAGAACCCTTGCACCGGGCGTCACTGCTGGTCACCGGGTTCCTAACCTCGGGTACTGGCTATTTCCTGCTGCCAGGATCGGTGTCTCGGGGTCGAGGAAGGTGTTTCCAAGCCTTACTCGAGGTCCTCTTGCTTTTCCAGTTGGAACTAGCAAGGTAGGAGAGCCCTTGCACCGGGCGTCACTGTTGGCACCGGGTCCCTAACCTCGGGTACCGGCTATTTCCTGCTGCCAGGATCGGTGTTTCGGAGTCGAGAAAGGCGTTCCCAAGCCTTACTCGAGGTCCTCTTGCTTTTCCAGTTGGAACTAGCAAGGTAGGAGAGCCCTTGCACTGGGCGTCACTGCTGGTCACCGGGTCCCTAACCTCGGGTACCGGCTATTTCCTGCTGCCAGGATCGGTGTCTCGGGGTCGAGAAAGGCGTTTCCAAGCCTTACTCGAGGCCCTCTTGCTTCTCCAGTTGGAACTAGCAAGGTAGGACAGCCCTTGCACCAGGCGTCACTGCTGATCACCAGGTCCCTAACCTCGGGCACCGGCTATTTCCTGCAGCCAGGATATTGTCTCGGGGTCGAGAAAGGCGTTCCCAAGCTCTACTCGAGGTCCTCTTACCGTTCCTGGTCCTCTCCGTGATGTCCCTGGGTTTAGTCAGGTTTTAGTCAAAACAGGTCGAAACAGGCAAGGTGGCTGCTGAAAGTTGCTGAAGTGGTCGCACAATACTCACCTGCTGCGTGTGTTGTATCTTGGAGCTTCCAGCGTCTTCTATTAACACCAGTTAAGGGAAGACACAATTCGAAGTAGTCAGAGGAGTTGGAGTATACTCTGGTCACGAGTTGTACTCACTCAGTAGCCGCTCGCTGCTTCCTTCACTAGTTCTCGACTGACCATCCATACTAGACTGATCTTTACTGCCTCTCGGCGAGCCTCCCTCGGCAGCCGAGTGGGAGGTGGTAAGGATGCGCAGCATAGTTGAGCAGTAGCTCAGTGGCTGTCTTGATTGTTGTTCAACGAGATCTTATGATGAGATTACCGAGCGTCTTTCAAACTAGCTCTAAAGTCAATTTCCCTCACTAAATCCCTCACAATTTCCCTCACGATATACATCGTGACACCATACTCTATCCAACCTGGTGACCCCGCAGCACATTCTCGAATACTTCATCTCCACAGCCAGAATCTTACCCCTACTTCCCTTGTTCATCTCCCATACTTCTACACCATATGTCATTATGCTTCTGACTATTGTATGGAATATCATCTGTTTGGTCTTTCTGTGGATACTGTTACACCAGATAATGGGATGCAGTTGTCTTATACAACTTCTTGTTTGCCCTAACAAATTAATACCTATTACAAATTAACCCTAACACTTATTCCTTTATCTGTACCCCTGTTTTGCATAATAGTATAACACAAGTATTTAAATTTATCCGTGCCTTTAATTTCAACGTCATCGTCTACTTTGAGATTCTGCATGACTGCACTATTTGTTTGCAAGTATTCTGTCTTGTCTAGATTTATTTGGAGCCCCGCCACGATGTATTCTTCCTTCAGCCTACTCTGATAAAGTGCTTGTATACTTTCCTCCTAGAGTAGTTAAAGGTGATATTTTCTCAATTTCACCTTGGGAGTACCCCTTTCTTAGCCTTCTTGCTTCTTTTCCCTTCTGTTGCCATTTCAGGGAAACTCCAGTTTTGCTATAACCATCCTGAGATCAGACCCATATTCTAGACCCCTTTACACATGGACATCTTTCACCAGTATTGTTGTTTGTTGCCTCATCATTATATGATCAATAATTGATTGGAGACCCCGAGTCTCTTGTGTCCATGTGAATTTGTGGATCTCTTCATACCCATAGAACCCATCAAGTACTCTCAAACTCTGCAGTCCACATAGCTCAATCAATTCTCACCACTAGACTATCATTTATCCTCTCCAAAACCACCCACAACTGTATCTCCAATCCTTCTACCAGTTCTGCCATTGAGATCACCTGCCAATATGATTTCCTTTCGACCCTTTATTTCTTCCACATTGACCCTCAAACATTCAAAAAACTTTTTTTTTGTCTTGCACTTGACTGTTGTTGGTTGGACCATAAACTCCCAGAATGATTATTTCTCCACTATACAAACTAGCTCAACTTCAATAATTCTTTCATTAACTGGTTTCCAAGATTTTATAAAACTCTTCAATTACTCTCCAATAAGTATACCTACTTCAGCTTTGGCTTTCTGGTCCTTATCCACCCCCTTTAGAACAGCAATGTCCCTTCCACCTGCTCACAACCACGTCCCTTCTTCTTCATCTCGCTAGTCACCAAGTTCGCTAGTACGTCCAAGTTCATTCTATGGAATTTTTGTGTGACTTCCAGTGCCTTATTTGCCCATCCTTGCACATTCCACGTTCCCACCAATAATATTCTCCGACCCTTCTTGTACATTTTTTATTGATCCATCCAACTAAAACCTGTAAATCGGTTTCCAATATCCTGAGTATCACTACCTTCCCCCGTATCCGACTGAAGGCTTCCTCTTGAAGAGGTGTGGATTGCCACCCGGGATAATTTTTACCTCATATTTTCAATCGTTAGTTGTTTACCTGTGCTAGGTTGTTAACGCCCAATGCCAGAATCCCCTTCAGGAGGACCATTTTGGCTCTTACGCTCTGCCATTGCGACTATGTCATCTTCTGCCTTCAGGACCGTTGACCACGTAAGTTGTTGGGAAAGGAAAAATCTTCTCATGAATATCACCCAGTGTGGATACAGACGCTGTTTGAAGCCGCCCAATCTGGGTACAGACGCTTTTATTGAAAAATGATGGAAGAGAAAATTCGAAAATAATATAGAAGGAGAATTTGACCCAGGCAAGCCAGGAATTATAGAGGAAAGAATGTAGTGCGCAACCAACTGGGTGGCTGAGGCAAGCCACCCCCGCCGTCCCGTAGTCACACACTGATAGAGAATGGCACAAAGCTAAGTCAATGGAAAGGTACCATTCCATTTAGTCCAAAGCATGTGGAAGAAGAACAAGAAGGGATGAGGAAGAATGGCTTTGGAGAGGGGTTCCTTTCTAGTCGCCTCTTCCGAACAAACAGGGGTACTGTGGGTACAATTCTACCACCCCACCCACTGGGGGACACTTTTCAACTTTTCTTAATCAGATAGAGAGAGACACTACTTGCTCTTCCAATAAATAATTTTGAAACAGACTATGGATAGTAGAAGATGATGAAATTTGGATGGGACCAAATCAATAGTAAACTTCATTATTCTAACTTCTTGGCCTTCACCTTCTTATCATAGAACTAATATTTGAGGTAAAATAATATTGCGTTGTTGCATACTTTTACCAATATTACTGTGTCTTTCTCAGAGTTCCATCTCCAAGTCTCAACATATATGGTTGTATTACAACTGGATGAATACAATAATTTCAAATTAACTTCACTAATATTTCTCCACTCATGAACAATAAATTCTGCACTTTCTGGTACCTGCTGATTTTACCTAATAATATCATCTTAGAGATAAACGATTCATTTATAGAATCAAATATTTTTAAGCTTACTTTAATTATTATTCTATCACTTTTTACAAGATACAAGTGGGTTATTTTTATAATCATGAAGTTACTTGTGAGATTTTCCATATTTCCAGATGATTGCACCCTACCAGCAGGAGCCAGCTTATACTTGTGCTACTACAATGTGCATAGAGATCCACGATTTTGGACACATCCCAATGATTTCTATCCTGAACATTTTCTTCTAGAGAATATAAGCAAACGTCCAAAGTATAGCTACATACCTTTCAGCTATGGACCAAGAAGCTGCCCAGGCAAGTTTATACATAGAATACATTTATTATCAATGGACTTATGAGAGGGGAAGACTTGAATTCTTTAAATTCATAACCTACTCGTAGTCCAGTCACTATATACATTGGTGCATGGAACTTATATTATAGTTCTGATTTTTTAATATATTATTTGGATACATAAGAGAAGTCCAGAACCAATTTCTTCATGCAAAATTTCCTTGTGCTAGATACAGGATGGCCCAAAAATCTCGTATTTTCGGCTGATTTTCCAGGTTTCAGCTATTTCTGCCAAATCTCGTAATCGAACAGGAAAATTTGCACTTGCCTTTCTTAGATTATGAAATTCTGAATAAAATGAGATCATTCGTAACTCTCCACCCTCAATGAGTACTGAGTTATGAGTTTTCAAAAATGAGTGAAATTTAAAGAAAAAAATAAATTTTCATGAATTTCAGTTTTGTAATAAATTAAATTTGATAAGCAAGCAAAATCGCTAATTGAAAGGATTTGATAGATCTCGAGCAAACAGCCACTCTATTATTGCCAGTTGTGATAGCAACAAGTGAAAGTTTAGATAATAACGGGTATCCTGGCTGAAATTAGAACAGCCAAATAGAAAGGAATTTTATTTGCTATTTATTATATTATATAAAATATTGGAATTTTGAGGTTAGGCTATAATACCTACTGGTCGGCAACTTAATAATCGATCAAGCCGTGTAATTTGATATTTAGCCAGACACCTTTGGCAAATTTTTGTTGTAAACAAATAGCATTCAACTAGAGGATTTGGTAACCACATGGCAACTTATTGTAAATGGAAAAACAACTTAAAAAGTTCATAAAAATTTATTATATGTAATGAGCATGTACAAAACACATAAAATAAATAAAAATATTGAGGAATAATGTATATTCAGTAGGCGCATGGATACATTTATGAATTTTGGATGAACCAATCAAATTGCAGTAGTTGATGGGCGGCAATAACGAGCCGATTCAAATATAACCATAGATATTTATATAATGATAAGAATTTATAAGTTATCACTACTCAGTTCATGTATTGGATGTAATCCGAGTAATTATAAAATGTATCACCTATATGTAATAACCTAACAGATTGGCATGAACTATTTGATTTTTATAATGGCGTAGTAACTGAATATTTAAATATATGCAAATTTGGGAGTCGGAAGTATGATTGTAGATAATAGGGGTAGATCAGAGCCCACTTGCTTGCCAGACGCCACCATGGAACGCCACCAAATTTTATAGAGCACGAGTCCCTTTTGTTAAGTTGTATGTTAGAAAGATTCAAAGTTTAAATTCATTAATTAATTTTTTATAAGACTTTGTGATGCTGTATCAAAGCGTAAGTCATTTAGATATTTATTTATTCCCTTGGAGAAGACGACTTCGGCCACCAGAAAATCCAGGACAACAGGAAATTCGGATTGCCACAATCATCTTGGGAATTTCAGCACGTGAGTGAAAATTATCGAAATATATGAATTTAGGGCGCCCTTAGTGCTTCGAGTGGAACAAAAATATAAAAGCTAGTTCGTCGATAGGTTGTATAAATATTGAAATTGATATAAAACTTGTGCAAGTCTTAAAAAGGACAAAACGTATTCTATTAATCAAGAACTATATCAGATTTACATGTCTAAGGATGCACAGAGGAAAGAAATATTTAAATTTAATATTGTAATATACATATATATATATACATGCTCACTCAATTATTAATTTTATTAGCAATAATTTCTTTTTGATATATAATTTGTTCTTATTTTTATTGTTTTTGCATGCTGCTCTATACATATCTATATTTATTTATTCGTTGATTTTTTTTGTGTAATATACGTATATAAATTTTTATGGTGTATCCTTTATTTGTTTCCCTACTTCAATGCATGATCAATCTCAATTTTATTTATCTAGTTGCCAGTATTGGAATATTAATAAGATTACCATCCGACTTTATTCTTCACCGAATAAGTTGGTTAAGATGGCAATATACAGCTTTCATAGTCAAATCTTTGGAAATAATACGTTCCAGATGTTTACATAAATTACCCAATATAATTAAATTCGACCAGAAGAGTCTCAAACTTATAGTATTAAGTTGTAGCAGTGCAAGTTCTCGCATCTATACTTGCGGATTTCGACAAATCAGTCACAGAAATATTGTGAACTGTTGGAGAAGCCGACGTCAGTAACCGGCAAGAGCAGAGAATTGCGGGAGCTCCTGGGCGAGCCAGTAAGAAATTGGTATAATATATATTCTAAGAATCACAACAAGGGTTATATAATTTACTACTTATGCTCTATCGACTGCAGCCAAGCAGGGCAACCCATTATTGAATAAAATAACGTGACAGTTTTTATCAACAATAACTTCCAATTGTTACCATTTAGATGAATAATTCAAAATCCCTGTGGGCGTATTTTTAGCTCTACAATCTGAGATCATTTAGAGAGCTCTATATCATGTAGATTTCCAGGTACACCTGACAACAATGCTCCTTGTATTGTGAAAGACACCTAATTTCCAGCTTCAACCATCATCACCAACTGCATTGTCCTCACATTGATATTTCGCACAATGACATAAGTTCATGAGATCATGTTCTATGAGAATCACCCGTCAGATACAATTCATTTCAGTATTTCCTAGTGGAGAGGCGCGCTTAAGGACACCTCAAGGATCAAAATTTCAAACACTTATAACTTTTGACCAAATTCTCAGATTTCATCGTACTACACTTCATTCTTCTTGGCTCGTTAAGGTGGTCCAAAATCATGCATCATAAGTCAAATTAGGTCGATAAATGGAAAATTGTTTTTCATTTTTGAAAAATCATAACTCAGTACTCATTGGAGATAGATAGTTCCAAATGATCTCTTTCTATTCAGAATTTTATAATCTAAAAAAGGCAAAATGAAATTTTTCTGTCCGGTTACGCAATTTGGTAGAAAAGCTGAAAACTGGAAAATCAGCCGAAAATACGAGGTTTTTGGGCCATTCTGTATCTAGCACAAGGAAATTTTGCATGAAGAAATTGGATAATTATGGACTTCTCTTATATACCCAAATAATATATTGAAAAATCAGAACTACAATATAAATTGCAAGCACACCCCCTTTTTTATGTCTATATTGACTGGACTATCAGTATTGGCTGGTTCAATAAATTCCTCTCAAACTTTACTTCACATTATAGTTTTTCTTCTCCCATGTGCTCACTGAAAAACAGTAGCAGTCTATGGACATAAAACATGCTGATTGGGAGTGGATACACACGCTAAGTTACCTACTTGAATAGAAGATATTTGATGAATGATCACTGTAAGGAAAATGACTATTTTTTCAGCAATTCTAAGAGCAACTCTTATGTTGATAAGATAGGTATATTCTACTCATTAGTTCTTTCCAATGCAGCTGTTCTGAACTTCCTTTAAAATTATATATATGCTTTATAATATTTCAGGTTCAAAATACGGGATCATGTCAATCAAGATAATGATGAGCCATATTCTCAGAAGATTCGATGTGGAATGTGATTTGAAGCTTGATGACATGAGGTTCAAACCAGGACTGATGCTTGAACTGGAAGGTGGATACCCTATTCGTCTTATACCAAGAGTTCACAAAATACAACAAACATGACAAACTCTCAAAACTCAATGTTGACATTGAACACATAATGCTATTCATTATTTTCAACGAGATTATCAGTTAATTATGGGAGACTTATCAAATCACATTGTTTTCTTTTCTCTCACATTGACCACATTGGACTATGTGTTATATTGAGACATGAACTTGTATATGAATATCAATTCAAGTCAAGTCAACGTGCTATTGCAAATTCACTATAAATGTACTGAAGAAGATTTTTTGCAAAGATGTTCAATAAACTCTGAAATGCCATATAGGAACTATGTTTGAAATAGCTATTCATGTATTAAGAGCGTAATGCGCAACTTTATCGCTTGGGCAAAACAGTTATCATGTGACGCGAAGCAGAGTGTGATAATTTTGCAAGAGCGATAAAGAATCATTACACACGAATTACATACAAAAATTTTTCTACAACTGCCCAAACCTGTTAAATTACTTATATCGGCAGAGTTACAATTACCGACTTTTCAGGTTAAGATCTGACCTTTTGGCGAGCTGTTTACCATCAGCTGATTGGCGAGCCTAAATAAACTCTTCTGCGCATGCGCGAATGATTTGCGAGCGTAAAGAGAATTTACTGCGCATGCATGCGTGGATGGTTAGCGAGCGAGAAAGTAGATTCTCCTCAGAAATAAGCTGTTTTACGAGGAGAATTGAGTATGTAAATTCTTTTTTTATGCGCAGTTGTAGAAAAATAATATTCCTGTACAATTTGATGAATTCATGGTAGGCTACATATTATGAATAGAATAAGGATTATCTGTTTTCAAGAGTAGAAAATAGACTGATAATCTATCAATGAAAATGGAATATATGTCTATATTGAGGTGAAATTACTATAACTCCTCCATTGTACAAATTTAGTATAGCTCTTTTAGTTTATATCTATTATTTCTTTGGAATAGATTGAAAATAAATAAAACTTCTGTAATTTTGTTGCGTCTTATTAGTAGGCCTCTTCAATTAAGGGTTTGTGAGAACAAAGCCTCTGATATAATAAATTTCAATTACAGATTGAAAGCTCACTACAAGAGGTGAAATATATTGGAGCTGAGAGTTTATGGAGAGAGAACCTTAGATATAATTAACATGAATGTTGTACGAATGTGTGCCATTATAATTGATTCCGTATTACATTTTAGCATTGAGCATTACCTTCTCCATAATATATTGGTTGGAAATAAAATTCTAAATGATTAATGCATGTGAATTAGTGGAGGATATCACCAGGGTTAACTCGTGTTTTCTAACATGCGGTGATAATATTACAATTTTGCATCAAAATATTCGTAGTCTGAACAGAAACTTTGATTCCTTTTTACTGTATATAAACTGTTGGAAAGTGAAGACTGATATAATTGTCCTATCAGAAACATGGTTCCAATCGATAAATGATGCGAACCCTTATATTATTGATGGATATGATAATTACTCCACTGGCAGTGATATAAGTAGAGCATCAGGTATCATGATATTTGTTTCGTCTAGCAGAGGTTTTGCTTGTTCGCGAGATGAATCACGGATTGATGGAGCCGATTCTATTTTACTCACTCTGAAAAAATCTGACTTCAAATTTCGATTATTGAGTTTGTACAGATGGCACTCTGTTGGATTAGATGTTTTCCTGAATAGTTTGAGCCATTTTCTGGAGAATCTAGGATATGAAGGTGACTCAATGATTCTTGGAGACATTAACATTAATATAAATGACTTGAGTAGTGCTGGGGCTTTTGATTACATGGAAATCATGCATTTCAATGGCTACCAATCACTGATAGATGTAGATACTCGTGTAACAAACCTTAGTTCAAGCTGCATTGATCACATCTTTCATAAATCCAAGTTTATCAGGAAAATAATTCAGAGTTCAGTCATTGAATCGCTGATTACTGATCATAGAGCTATATCGGCTCCATTGTCTGTGTGTGGAGACCGGACCGGTCATGCTACTCCCATAGTTAGAGATATCATCGACGTGAAAAAATTGACGGACTTGTTGATGGAGCATGATTGGTCTGACTTATATGCTTGCGACAGTGTTGATGATAAGTTTTCTGTGTTCATGGATAGTCTGCTGGCGTATATAAAGCAGTGCACTCGTTCAAGCCAGAGGCTTGTCAAAAATGTTAAGCGTCTGAAACCGTGAATGACAGATGGGCTCTGCCTAGCAATTAAGCATAGAGATAAACTCTATAAAGCGCATAGAAAATCTCCTCAAAATGAGAGATTAAAAGCTAAGTACTTGGCTGCAAAAAAAACATCAATAAATTAATAAAAAATCAAAAGTTTAAATTTTATTCCAACTTGAATACCTTTCCTGTAAAAAACAATGGGAAATTATAAATAATCATTGCAGTAAATCAGTTTCCAAACGAAAGTCGATCCATCTGCATTGTGTAGATAATCTAATAACAGATGGAAACGTTCTGGCTAACAAATTCAATGAATACTTCATAAATATATCTGATGAAATAGTTTCTTCAATACATGACCCAGATGAATCCATGAGAGAAAATTATGATAGAAAATTTAAAAGTGATTTTATCCAAAATTCATTTTCTTAAATCCTATTAGCTATCAAGAACTACTAACTGAAATAAATAAATTGAAAAATCTGGTGTGGTACACGCACACAACTTTCCTTGCTCATTGAACTGTAAGCCTCATTCTTAGATGAGAATAATTTAGGGGAATAATATAATGACGATTGGCGGCAAAATATTTGCAACTACGATCAGACTACTTTATATGTGTATATATAATTGTTTCCAGAGTACTTTTTCCTTTGTGTGAATTGTGAAATTCGTGGATTTTTTCAGAAGTCGTCAAAACAGCTGTTCTACAGATGAAATATCTCGACTATGACTGTGTTCTTTTTATAAACTGCTCTACCTACCTACCTCATGCACGAGAAGGAGGTTACAAAGTCCATTTCTCAAGGATGGAGTGGACCCCCCATAAGTTTTCCAGGAAAAAGACTTATGCCAGTTGATAGAGCTGATAAATTCCTATACAGGGTATGAATTTGAAAAAAATCGGTCAAGTAATTTTTGAGAAAATCGTGAAAAACATGGGTTTTTAGTCATTATCCGCCATTTTTCTCAACAATATTACGGAGCTCCTGGAATTTTCCCAGAAATAAGACTCATGTCAGTTGATAGGGCTTATAAATTGATATCCATGGCATAAATTTGGAGAAAATCGTTAGAGCCGTTTTCGAGAAAAACGTGAAAAACATGGTTTTTTAGTAATTATCCGCCATTTTTTCCGCCATCTTGAATTGAATTTTATTCAATTTCTTATTGTCGGATCCTTATGGTATAAGGACCTTAAGTTTAAAATTTCAAGTCGATTGGTTAATTAGGAATGGAGTTATCGTGTTCACAGACATACACACATACACACACACACACACATACACACACACACATACACACACACACATACACACACACAGACCAACACCCAAAAATCATGTTTTTGGACTCAGGGGACCTTGAAACGTATAGAAAACTTGAAATTGGGGTACTTTAATTTTTTTTATAGGGCAAGGAAAGTAAAAATGGAAAATCTCCAGGTCCTGATAATATTTCCTCCAGTTTTATAAAATCTATAGCTTATGCTATTGTTCCTGTTCTTTGTCACATTTTCTCTGCCAGCTTTTTGAATGGCCATTTCCCATCAAATCTAAAAACAGCTAAGGTAATACCTATTTTCAAGAGTGGATCGAATAGAGAAATTTCAAATTATAGACCCATCTCACTGCTTTCAGTGTTCTCAAAAATTCTAGAGAAACTTTTTAAGAAAATATTGATGAGCTTTTTCAATAAAGTGAACTATTTTAATAGAAACCAATTCGGATTTCAGGAGGGCTTGAACACAGAACAGGCATTATATAAGTTTATGTCAGATATTTATCACAGCATCAACACACCACATAAAAATAGAACATCTGGTCTATTCTTGGACATACAAAGGGCTTTTGACACAGTTGAACACAGCACCTTGTTGAATCAGCTTCATGCTGCTGGTGTCCATGGTGTTACCAACATGTGGTTAAAATCATACTTGATGGATAGAAAGCAGTATGTGTCTATTTTGGGTTGTGATAGTGAGCTGACAACAGTTAAATACAGCGTTCCACAAGGATCCGTTTTGGGCCCTATATTGTTTTTAGTCTACATAAATGATTTGTTTTCCCACACATTTTTTGGATCAATTACATCTTTTGCCGATGACACAGCCCTAGCGTATTCTGCTAAAAATGAAGAAGAACTGCATGAAATGATGCAGCTGGATTTGTTTGATTTGATCAAATTTCTCAGTCGTCAGCCGAACGCGGTAGAGTAGACATCGTAGTGCCAGCGTAGTCTTACTGTAGAATTAGCAAACAGTATTCTAGCCGTCAGCAATAATAAAATTATTGTCTTTAAACTATAACAGTTGAAAAGTATTCGTAGTGTTATGAAGTGTATCTCCATAAAAAACTTCAATTATGGATAGTTCGGGACCGGTGAAATTGCCGCCTCTTCTAGCTCCTGAGTTTGAGGAGGATGATGAATATTCGGAGAGATGCAGCTTCATCAACATGGAGGATCAAAATGCGAGCAGAATCATGGACCAGAGTTTACTGGAAGACTTAGGAACTCTTCACGATCTTTACTCCGAGCTCATTAAATGGGGCAGTGAGACATTTGAAAAAAAAGCTATCTCGAGTGGATTTTGATCAATACAGTGCTCTGTGCAACAAGCTGGCATTGATCATAACCAGAGTTGAAACGAGGAAAAAAACCCAGGAGAAAGAAAAGAACGAAGTTCTATGCAGACTGGACACATTGGAAAAAAGCATAAACCAGCTCTCATCGGACTTCAAGAGAGGACAGCCACCCACTACTACTGCTACAAGATCATTTGCAGAAGTAGTGCAAGTTCCAATTAAAATAAATAAACAGCAGCAGCAACAGCAGCAACAATTGACTGGAAAAAAATTAGTGCGCAAGATAACCGAGAAGAAGAACATCGTGATAGTGAAGCCTGCAGTGGTAACAGGAAGTGATAGTGAAAGCAGTGCAAAAGTCAGAGAAACTTTAAAAAAAACTATTCCGAAAGAAAAATCACTGAAAATAAAAAAAGCGGTAAATGTACGTGGAGGTGGAGTGTTATTGGTGATGGACCCATCCGAGGACAAGGTAAAAGTTCTAGGAAACAAACTAATTAATGATAAAGATTTAGAAATTAGTACTCCTTCGTTGAAAAAACCTAGAGTAATTATATATAATGTATCTAAAGAATTGAGCCAGAGTGATTTAAGTATAGAAATATTCAACAGGAATTTCTCAAACACAATAAATAAAGAAAAATTTGATAAAGAATTCAACCCATTATTTAAAGTAGGTAAGAAAGAGAGAGAGAGTACACCCATTGGGTAATCGAATGTTCTCCTGATATTCGACGAGAAATAATTAATAAGGGACGAATTTATGTAGATTGGACCTCTTGTCGAGTCAAAGATTACACATCAGTAACTCGTTGCTTCAAATGCTTGAAATTTGCTCAAGAGGATCACGAATACAAAACTTGCCCTAACAAATCACAGGCGCCTATATGTGCCAATTGCAAGAACATTAAAAAGGATTGATAAACATCTAGTAAATGATACAACTTGTCCCTGCTATATTAGAGCAATTCAAAGTTTAATAGATAAAACAGACTATGGCCAATAAAATATTGTATTTAGAGCAGAGTTCAAAAACCTTTTATATCACTACACTTATTAAGAGCCAACTCGAAATTGTGTCATTCAAACAGAAATACGTAAACCGTAACATTTTGCTGGCTCATCACAAATCAAAAACAATTGACTCTCATTTTTCACTACTGTTTAACAGATTAGTTTTTGGAGCCTTTTACCTTATTGTGATAAATTTATTTTTACTCTATAAATATGACGAATGATTTAATAAATAATTTTGATAATGAAATCTCAGTTGAGTCATACAATACAATTCAAGTAGATGATATTTTTAATTTCAAACCGCAAAATTATACCACTGAGCCATGTAGATTTGTGAATATTTGTCACATGAATATAAGAAGTATGAATAAAAACTTTGATAACTTAGCATATATTCTAGGGAATTGTGATACTAAATTTGATTTTATAGCACTTAGTGAAACTTGGATTAACGATAGCACAATTAATCACAGTTTGAATGATTATTCAATTCATAGTGTACCAGGTAGACTGAATAAATGCGATGGAGTTTGTATTTTTACTAGGAACACATTTAATGTTGAAAACATAAATTTTCTTCTACTCGAATGTAATTCTCTAATACTGAGTGTCAGTATACCTGATGAAAATATTAAATTCACAATAGTTACTATTTACCGTTCACCTTCTTCTAATTTGCAAATTTTTCTCAATAGTCTGAATGATTGCATTGATTACTTGAAACATGAAAATAGTCAAAACATAATAATCATCGGTGATACAAACATAGATATAAACAGTAACACAAACTTTGTTAATGAATATTTCAATCTTTTGTCATCAAATGGTTTTAAATCTTACATTAATAAACCTACTCGAGAAATAAACGGATCCCAATCATGTATTGATCACATATTTTACAGAAAAACAAATGATGTTTGTGAGTCTATTATTGGATCAATAATGAAAACAAGTATTACTGACCACTATCTGACTTGTATAAACATTGGTCTTGGAGAAAATACTGGTAGAACTGAACCAAGTGTTAACACTAGAAAATCTATAAACTACCATGATTTGATAAATAATCTTAAGAAGTACAATTGGTCCGAGGTTGCATCACAACTTGATTTGAATATTGAAAATGCTGTTGAATTATTCGTTGATGCATTATCCACTGAGATTGGAAATGCAACCCAAATAAAAATTGTACCACACAAACTAAAGCCTCTCAAGCCTTGGATAACTGCAGGATTAATAACGTCAATAAGAAAACGAGATAAAATGCATCAGAAATTGAAAAAACAGCCTCAAAACAACTTTCTCAAATCACTATATAAAAACTACAGAAACACATTAAACAACATGATAAAAAAATCGAAGTATGACTACTATAATAATATACTACTCCAAAGCAGAGGCAATTCGAAAAAGACATGGGAGTGTATCAATGATCTATTGAATATAAAACGAGATAAAAAAATACCCAATATAGATCCCGAAGTTCTAAACCACCATTTCACGCATGTAGGTCAATTATATGCTAATAAAATAATAAATAACAGCCCTAGACAACGTACTCATGCCGATTCGTCAATCCCCTCATTCAATTCATTTTATTTGGCTGATACAAACAATGATGAAATAATAGACACAATCAATTCTCTCAGAAGTAACTCTTCTCCAGGAGTAGACAATTTGAGTTCTGCCTGTCTGAAAAAAATAGCTTCCTATATTGTAGAGCCTCTTAAAATGATAATAAATAAATGTTTTTTGGTAGGTTATTTTCCTAAACTATTTAAAGTTGCTAAAGTTGTTCCTCTTCATAAATCAGGTGATAAATCAAACCCCTCAAATTATCGCCCAATAAGTTTAATAAATAATTTAGCTAAAATAATGAAGAAAATTATAAAGAAGAGACTAGTAAGTTATTTGAATAAACATAGAATTATCAACAGAAATCAGTATGGATTTAAGAGTGGCATATCAACAGAAGATACAATATCCGACTTTTTGGAAAGAATAATTGAAAACTTCAACAGTAAAAAGAAAACTTTAACAACTTTCTTAGACTTGGCAAAGGCTTTTGACACTGTATCCCAGTCAAGATTATTAGAGAAGATGGAACACCTTGGAATCAGAGGCTCACCTCTCAAACTTTCCAATAGTTATCTAACTGAACGGTATCAACTACTCACGCTGAATACTTTATCAAGTAATAAAAAACTTACTGAATATGGTCTGCCTCAAGGCACTGTTTTATCACCAATACTTTTCCAAATTTATATTAATGATTTTCTTAAAGTTGACATTGGGAACTGCTCAATCGTATCCTTTGCTGATGATACCGCTCTCACTTTCACTGGCAATTCCTGGGAGGACGTGCGCCTTAGCGCAGAAAATGGTCTAAGAGTAGCACAATCTTGGCTCGATGAACATCTGCTTACTTTAAATGCTTCTAAAAGCGTATTCATGACTTTCTCACCCAATGCCCAAACACAACCTCATGAAATAGAAAGTATTAAAATACACCAAGTAAACTGCAATTGTCAACAATCAACAAATCACTGCTTTTGTCCTGAAATTCGAAAAAAGGACCGAGTGAAATACCTGGGAATACTGTTGGATCCATATCTGAGATGGAATATTCATATAAACAGCATGTGTTTAAAAATAAAATTTCTAATATATAAATTTCATCAAATTAGAGAACTAAATAACTTGAAAATAGCCCGTTTAATCTACTTCTCTTATGCACAAGCTGTCTTACAATATGGAATAAGAGCTTGGGGTGGAGCCTTGAACACTCATTTTGGAAAACTTTTCATAATTCAAAAATATATTATTAAAACAATTCTAGGCAAACCCAGACTTTATCCTACAAGCGATCTTTTCAATGAATTCAAAGTACTAACTGTTCGACAGCTGTACATAAAAAATTTGATAATATATATTAAGAAGAATAAAAATAAATTTCTTCTTCGTGAAAGAAACTTGAATTTAAATTTACGTCCTATTAGAGAAACATTCCATCAAGAGAGGATGGATTTGAATGTATGTAGAAGACAATTCACTTACTTATCACAGAGGATAATAAATCTTGTTCCTACTCATTTTGTTGCCAATACAAGCCGGAGCAAAAAACTAAATTGCGAGATTGAGGAATGGATAAGATCAAATAAAACTGAAGAAAAAATCTTCTAAGCACCAACTGTTTCTTGTTTTTATGTTTTGTTTTTTTTTTTTTATCATAGAATAATAATTATTGTGTTTTACTAACTTTTATCTAATTTAATCTACAAACTTATATTTGTGTGTAAGTTCCACTAATCTTTGTTCTTTTTGGTTCAATTTCTTAGTTTATATTGATTGAATATATTACTGCAACTTAGGTCTACGCACAGGTTTTACCTTGTAGGCTACTCCTTAAACATAGATGGACATAAAAAAATAATATACTGCAGTTTTGGGATCATTTTATATATTTAATAGTATTTTTCTTGTATTATTTTTATATGTTATAATATTAGATTATTATAATTGTGTATGTTTTTTGAGAAATAAATTTGAATTTGAATTTGAATTTGAATTTGCGATGCTGGTTCAACTGTAACAAACTAGCACTAAATGCGAGCAAGACTTCCTATATAAACTTTTCATTATCATCACCATTTAGTTTCACTGATCCTGTAAGGTATCATCAGTCTGGTTGCAGACCTGTGAGTTGTGACTGTGAGGTGATTCAACAATCTGACTCTATTAAATATCTTGGGCTAATATTGGATCAAAGTCTAAATTGGGATTTGCATGTGAATAAAGTAAAAGGGTACCTCTTATACTTGGTTAGGACTTTCTATCAACTGTGTCAATTCTTCCCTGTAAATATTCTTTGTGTAATGTATTTTTCTTTTTTCAATAGTAGGCTGGAATACGGAGTCTCATGTTATGCATCTACCTTCATGTCTCATTTTAAAAATCTTATAGTCCTAAAAAATCAATTGTTAGAATAATGTTTGGAGCTAATAGACGAACGCATACTTTCCAAATATTCAGGTTTTTTGGAATTCTACCTTTCAGATACATGTATGTACTGGAAGTTTTATCTTTGTTTTATGAAATGAGTGGGGATAGGAATCAAATGGGGAATCTTGAACAAAATCAGCAGATAACTAGGCAAACTACAAGGATGCTAATCAGATTCCCCAAACCAAACAGCACTACCTTCCAGAGATGCTTTTTATTCCTTGGACCTAAATTCTTTAATATTCTCCCAGATGAGATTAGAAAGCTACAGAATCTCAATAAATTCCTAAAACAAACGAAGAGTTGGCTATGGCTTCATTCACCATTAGAAGTAGAAAACTTTTTCAAAGTAGTAAGCTGAGAAACACATGGTGCTAATATCTAATCCTTTATTGAATATGAATATAAGTGAAGTATGGCCTTTTTACTGTAGTTACTTCTGTATCCTTTAAAGTTTAACCTTTGCTTTGAGCTTTGATCTGCAAACATTATTTTATTTATCACTTTTATGTCTCATCTTTTATTTTTCATTTTTTCCCTCTCTTGTCATGAATTATGTTGAAAAAAATTATACTGGTGATTCTTCCTCCCATTTTTTCGCAGTTTGAACTACATTTCATAATATAAGTATATTTAGAGAGAGGAAATGCTACATTCAATCAATAAAATTACTTGATGATGGTGATTGAATGTGTGTGTGTGTGTGTGTGTGTGTGTGTGTGTGTGTGTGTGTGTGTGTGTGTGTGTGTGTGTGTGTGTGTGTAGGCTTTTTTCTCCTCCTATATCCGATTAAACCTCAACTCCTGCTCACGGACAAATGCTTCATGGAGCACTTTGTGAGCAGTTATTGTTCACATTAATATTATATTATATATTATTATATTATATTATATACTATTACAATCTATTATTAAATTTTAGATGGATTATTGTTGTATTTGTCAAGCTAGACCCTATTTGGTTTCTGTATATGTATTTATGAGTGTGAATAAATTTGAATTTGAATTTGAAAAATTACAATTACAAATTGGAAGCTCACTAATAGAAGATAGAATTGAAAACAAAAACTAATATAAAGAGGGTATTTGATTTCCTACAAGAACTGACTCTCAATTCCAAGTTAGCTGACTAGTGACTACTTGTTCCAGAACCATCAATCACCCTGTCCTGGTCATAACTTACAATATCAACTGATTCACTTCTTAATTCTTAGTTTTGTAATAATAAATCTGATTAATACTGAATTCAGTATTGCCAGAACTCTCAAGCAATTATTATTGAAGAAGAATTTTTAGTCATGAATGCTGTAGACCACCCTGAAGACAGTGTGGACAGCTAGAGAAGTTCGATGAGAGCTACTATCCAAACATTATTTGCCGATCCGGGAATCAAAAATGCATTTTCTCATCAATTCTCATCTGGTCGCTATGACTGTGTGCAAAATGAGCACTGCCATCCAGAAGATTTGTTAAAAGCATACCTGACTACCTCCAATAGGAGGTACCGGGTTCGATTTCTGGGCTGGCAATTTGGATAGTAGCTTTCATCGAATATCCTTCTAGCTGTTTACACTAGCTGTAGTCGATATTTGCTGCAGTAAAAGTCTTCTGAGGAGTTCACAGCATTCAAATTTGGCTTTCTGTTTAATAATAATTATTAATTCATTAGCATCTGAACAAATGCAGTTTCTATGTGGACAATACTGCAGTTGGTGTGCAGGGTCAATTTTTGAAGAGGTTGAGAATAAACTTGAACAAGCATTGGGTGAGCTAGGAGTGATCTTCGGGAATAATTCTCTCAAGCCAAATCCCAATAAATCACAGGCCTGTGCTTTTCACCTTAAAAACCGACATGCTATAAATTTCCATTTGTAAAACAGGCTATGTTATAACTAAGTTTAAAGGCACAGATTCAAGGATTCAAGGGTTCAAAGACCCCACACATCAACTGGAACTTATTGTGTGTCCCAAGTAGGTAAGTTGGGAAAACCAATACTTGTGTCCTCTACAAGATCCAGGATTCTCTTCTAATACTAACATCACATTCATCACCTGGTTGCTTGCAGCCAAACAGAGCCCTTCTCCTTGCCACCAGTCTCTCACAATCCAGTGTGATATGCTCTGCAGTCTCTTCAGACTGTTTGGTCCTCGTGACCTATGTGAGTTCTACTCCTGTCCTTTTTGTAGGTCCTTCCAATGAGGGAGTGGCCCCTTAATTGCCTCTAGGGCGTCTGGCCACCCTCGAATCAGTCTCCTGACTCACATTTATGCCTAAAGTCTCACTCATTTCTAGTATTTTGGTTTTTTTTTCTTTTTGCCCCTCCGAAACTGTGCAGGATGAAAAGCTTCCTGTAATCAAAAAGCTTCACCTCTCCCAAGAAGTTTCGCCGCCCCTTCCTATGAGCAGTGGTGAGGTTTGGTCTCTCTACCTGCAAACTCGTGACCTTCGTGAGTTCCACTCCTGGCCTTTATTGTAGGTTTTTCCGCTGAGGGAGGGGTCCCCGAATTGCCTCTATGGCACCCGGCCACCCTCAACTCATCCTCTTGACCCACATTTCTGCCTGGAATTTCACCCATCTCTGGTAAAACAGGCTAAATGCATATCAAACATGTCACAGGAAGAAATTGCATTAGGCATACAGTTTCCAAAGCTGTAGTACATTGTTTAGAATAGGTCAAGAGCTTTGGCAAGATGCTGGCACCAACTTATCAAGAACTTCAGGAGTCTCATTTTTCCTGGAGGGTATCGAATACTCCCTCAGCCAAAGGAATGTTCAGGGGTTCAATTTGAAAATGCTTATATAGAGGGATTTTTGGTTCTTTAAATAGAAGCTGATCAGCTTCTGTTGTATTGATTACTTTGTATTGGTTCCTTTGTATTGGTTCCTTTGTATTGGTTCCTTTGTATTGGTTCCTTTGTATTGGTTCCTTTGTATTGATTCCTTCGTATTGGCTCCTTTGTATTGGCTCCTTTGTATTGATTCCTTTGTATTGGTTCCTTTGTATTGATTCCTTCATATTGGCTCCTTTGTATTGGTTCCTTTGTATTGGTTTCTTTGTATTGGTTCCTTTGTATTGGTTCTTTTGTATTGGTTCCCTTGTATTGGTTCCTTTGTATTGATTTTTGTTTGTACGCAACCATGGCCTAGAGACTACACCCAGCAGTTGCACAAAAGTCTGTTAACTTCTAATCCGGACTGAATACCACGAGAACCAATCGAAAAAGCCTTTTTCCAAAAAAACAACACAAGAAAAACAGCTCTGATTAGTTCTTATGAAATTTAATCATGGTTGAAATCAAACAGGCTTTTGTGCAACTGGACCTAATATTTTCATATAGATTTCATGAGTTTGAAGTTATATTCACTATAGTAAAAGTTGTTGGAAATAGATAAATCTTTAGGATATTGTAGTATGATTATTTTGGAGCTTCCAGATGGCTGAATTGATCCGATATCCTCGACATTATTAGAATTACAGACGATTTCTTGAAAATAGACATATTTTGTCGCCATCTTGTTTTTCCATCATGACAAACATTTTTGAGATTGCCATCATAGATAATCTCTTTCTACACATTATTATGAGGAGATTGATACCATTCCCAAGTCTGCAACTTCAAGGAGTGATGTGTTACACGGTTTTCCAATTGTTGGGATTGGCATTATGGTGGAAAAAGCGTGTTTTCCGCTGAAAACACTACTTTCCTCTCTTTTTTCGATGATGCTCCAGCCGTGGAATATGGACTCACAGCCTCCAATCAGATGTCATTTTAAAGCTTTGCAAATATTCTGAAACACTGTATCAATAACACTAGTGTATATCTACTGCGAATACATTTTCAGGGTGGAAAGTGAAATATTCCCGATCTCTCACAATAACTAAATAGCAAGCGATATAAAAATTTCTGTCAATAATGACCGCCATCTTGAATTTTTGAATGATGTCGAATATTTTTGTTGTTTCCACCATCAATATTCTTATTCGGGTTGTTGTAACGAAGAGATTGAGACCATTTTCAATTTTCTATCTTGAAGTAGTAATGAAAAAATCGATTTTATAGTTCTAGCTTGTTACCTCATGCATATGGGAAAACGCACCAGAAACCGTGCATGGTTTTCTTTGGAGGGCGCTGGAGAACTCATTTCTTGATGTACAGCACATGAAGATATATCGTTCCAAATTTGAAAAAAACACTCTAAATTTCACAGATCCAAAATTTCTTCGTATCTCTTGCACGAAAAAAGCCATAATAGAATGAAATGTGGAAAAAATAGAAAAAACGGTTTTTGGGATTTTGAAGGTTATAACTAAAAAAATATGCGTTTTAGAGAAATTTTATGGGACAAAAATTGCAGAGGGAGATGTTTAAAATATTTTCGCCTAGAAAAACGTCAAATATCTTCAACGATTATTGATATAAAAGTGATATAGCAAAACCCTGAACATTTTTGCGGCCATCTTGTTCCGAGGTGTTTGCCTGTGATTTCGATTTATCATCATCACGATCCTTATCATGCTAGACCTAACGAATGAATTGAGACATCCCTCACTGCTGTTACCGAAAAATGACCACGGAGTGCCTTATTCATGACATTTGCACCCGGACTATTGTTCCTGAGATCGGGAACGGAAGATGTGAAATTTGATTGTTTTCAAATTTCTCCTAAACAGCTGAAGCATTTCCTAAGCAGCTGAGATTTCCTCGACCAAAAGTCTAGTGTTCTAGGCTTTGTCTGCCATGTATGAGAAGGAAGTTACAAGTTTCATTTTTTCAAGGACCACCTGCTAGTCTCCTGGGAAGGAAACTCATGCCAGTTGATAGAGCTTATGCAATGACCATCCAGGATATGAATTTGGAAAAATTCGGTGCAGATAGGTGTAGTTCGGCTCATATGTAGCAGGTATATTCTTCTTCCCGTTTCCCCATCCAATAACGTATAAGTTATAGGTTAACATTTTCATCTAGGGAGAGCACCTTTCTGGATATAGAATTGAAGGTAACTTAACTTTAATGTAATGATTTTTGGTAACACATGTAACTGGTAAAGTGGTTTGATTATTATTAATGCATCTTGTTCTTCTTGACGAATCAAAAAGAAGCAAAGCACAATATTATTGAATATTTTTGTAGTAAGATGGAATAATTACTTTTCATTTTTGACCAAGAATAACATTTTTCTACTCTTGCTCTCTCAACTTCCCTTTTTTAATTTCTCGTTATAAAAATCTTGGACAATATCACACATCTTCATAATTTTTTCAAAACATATGGAAGGATGGAAGTTTTTTCAAGTTTTCAGAAACAATTTCCTTTTCCATAAATAAACAATCAAAATATAGAAAAAGTTGGAGATGATGTCGAGCAGAATTTTTAAACGTTGGAATTTGTAAATTCATTGGAGAAATTTTTCAATTATTCACGCTTAAAATTATACTATGCATTTATTTATCGATGAATGCTATCAAATACATAGAAATCTGTAACATTCACTACTGTGAATATTTCATCAATATTTTTAGAACCTTTGAAAGATATATTTTTAACAACCTATCAAATAAAGATAGAACTAGAATAAAAATATTGGCAATAGGCTATTCCAGCCAAGTTCCTTATTGAAATCACTATATCAACAGCTTATCTTAACATTATAAATTTATTTGTCATTTTTGTTGGAATAACATTAATTTTCTTTGGCTCAATATCAACCTAGAGAACCTATTTTTCCAACTTTTCAACTCAGTCTTCATTATTTACAGATACAAGTAGCTCTTCGAAATATAAAAATATAATATTATTTGTTGGTTATGTACAATATGCAATGTAAAGATTTTAATGATTTAATGTGTGTCATGAAGGTTCTATCTCATCGCCCTTATTCTCCATCTGAGAAGAATGTAAGCAGCTACCCTTGTCAAGAATAAAGTGAAAAGAAGAGCATAAACATCCAACCAGAACTGATCTCCATTCATAGCAACTTCCGACATGAACTTTTTCGGGTATTTGTAATGGCAGTAATAGCTTGTGCAGGGCAGAATTGGTCTGTTCAAACCGTAGATAGCTGCCACATAGCCTTCAAGACTGTAACGCAGATAACTGAGATTTGTTCCCCATTTCATGTATCCTGGAATATCCCTCAGCGAAACTCCAAATCCAGAGAACATCATCATGGGAACGAGCATTGTTGGTCCAACAAAAGTTCCATTCTGGAAAAATATAACGTAGAATTAGAAGAGAACTGAACTTCAAGCAAAAACTTCATTTTCAGTACGGTAAGTAGAATGTGCTGGTGGGCTACTAAAGTGCCTTTGAATATGAAGATTCTTGAATACTGCAGAACGACATGGCACTCATAATATTATTGCAAGGAGAAAAGAGTTTTAGAGTCTATACTTTTAATATTCTTATCTCACTAACTAACTGACTCACTGATCACGATTTCTGGAAAACTACTGGATGGATTGCAACAAAACTTAGAATATAGCTTTCTTATACGTCCTAGGTGCTCACTAAGAAATCTTTTGGCGATATTTCAACTCTAAGGGTGGTTTTTAAGGGTTTGAAGTTCGTCTTTCAGCATGTATATTCTTCTTCTCCCAATCTCTTAATTATAATTGAAATGTCCTTATCATTATGTTACTATAGAACTATAATCTAGAGAGAGTACCTATTCGAAACAGTTGATAACTGGCGACCAATTAATAATTTTGTCAGGTTGGCATTAAGTTGAGATTATTTCATTAGGTTGGCACCAAGTAGAAGAATTAATTAAAATGCATTTATCGAGAACAAATTTATTGGGCACTGCTGCTTCAATCAGAGCTATAATTCCTGGGAGTATAGATGATTTTTATTTTTCATAAAACAACCTTTTATGACGGGAGCTGCTCCTATCAATTGATCCAATTCTATCAAGACTAATTTTGTTTGTATATCCGACATAATATAACGAAAACTGCTTAGAGGGGTATTTTAAAAACTTCAGAAGTGTCCGTTGTGGAATCTGTTTGTGAAGAATGAGGAAATCCGGCCAAAATTTAACTTGGGCGAAAGAAAGGGGTTATTTATCGAAACGGCCAAATAGCTGTTGTTGCATTTCCTAATGTGGAAATATCTTGCATAGAAGTAAAGCGCTTTTCCCATGAATCAATTATTCCCAAACATTGATTGTTTTACCAAAGAAAATATAAGCTAGCTTTCGATAAAAATATTGGAGAATATGTATAACAGTTCGTTGGCTGTCAGTATTCCTCATTAATAGCATCAATGCTCCCCTTTCAAACAATGCTGACACATTGATGTGAATCTTACCATAATCTGGTTACTTTAGATCAGATGAAGAAAATAATGTTGATGATTGCTACTGTTTCGATTTCAATCATGTTTGACATTTCTGCTTTTGATGCCAGCTGTTATTATTATGTGAAATGAGCTCTCATTGAATGAAATCATAATCATTGAAGTCAATAAATATACTAAGAGAGCAATTTGTTTGAATATGTGTGTTTGTGGATATATGTATCTATGTCGGACGGATCTCAGAAAACGGCTCTAACGATTTTGATTAAATCAGGAATATATTGTGCTTGCAACAAAAACATTATTTTGGAGCAGGTCTCAACTCTGGGATAATTCGTTGAACTACCACGAGAAAGGATTATTGGTCCCTCAAATAGCAGCTGATCAGAAAAAAGTTTTCCATATTCTGTTGAAAACGTAAGAAAGTGTGAGCAAATAAAAAACATTATAATAGCTGTAGTTGAGTTTCCAAATTTGGCGACCTTATTTTAAAACATTGCAGTACCTATTCATGGAACATCTGGAAGAATAGGTCCAGAAAGTGACCGATAGCAAAAGAAATTTAAAATCGATCTCTCCAAACATATGGTAGTTGAATGTAATGTTCATTGTGAGGTGATAGAAATGCGACTAATTTCTTCAGCTTCTGTTGTATTGGTTCCTCTGTTGCTCTATGTTTGTACGCAGCCATGGCCTTGAGAGAGACAGTTGCACTGTCTGTTAATTCATAATCCGGATTAAATACCATGAGAACCAATTAGAGAAGCCTTTTATCAAAAAAAACCCTGCTCTGATCAATTCTCATGAAATTCAATCCTGATTGAAATTGAACATGCTTTTGTGCTACTGGGCCTGATATTTTCATGTTTCAAAATCAGCTGAAAACTAAATCGAAAAAAACATAATATCCCATCAGCTGCTCCTTTTTCCTTTCATGATGTTATCATGACACAAGACAAACCTATTGATATTGTAAATTACCTATTGAGATCACAAGTAAATTCGAAAGTTGTCAATTCAGATAGAAATTAAATTGAGTTACATGTTAGTTTACATCCAAATTTTCATCCCTAAGCTTTCGGTTTCAAGCTAAGATCTAAGAAAGAAATCATATAATGGTAGTCAATAATCAAAGCGATTGAATAAACTCTATTCAGGTTTATGCAAATTCACATTAAAATGATCCCACTTTAATATTCATGATTGTGGAGTTTAGGACATGTGAAATCAGCCACAATAAATGTTATACTATTATGAATGGACTCTTATGTATGAATGGACTTCCATGGAAGAAAGAATCAGTGGATTGGCTGCTTTTACACTCTTGGATGAGTGAAACGAAAAGTAAGCGACAGGCTATGCCAAAAATTCCAGAATAAGCAAGAGATCCATGGATACCAGAGTGATCAAATTCCGAGTCAACCTAATTTGGAATTCAATCTTCAATTGCAAAAACAAAAATAACATGATCATTGCTAATAATTTGATAACTGTCAACGGGAAATATTAATTGCCAATTAATAAAGTCGAGGGCGACTCTTAAGCCCCGCCCCATATCCTACAAAATTCGCTGCAATCAGACTACTCTCCTACAGAGCACTTCCAACACATCAATTAATAAATTATTTGAATGATTTGACCCAATTATTTTCATGCCAAGTTGTGGCGTAATCTTAAAAACGATTATAACAATTTTGGTAGGATTTAGATTATATAAATGTTACACAAAAATAATTTTATTTTTCAATTCCCTTAGCGAAGAACGGGTGCCCTGCTAGTAAATAATATTATCATGAAGATGTTTGCCTCCTTCATCAAAGAGAGCTTTCCAATATGTGTTTCTATATGGATGTTCATAACTAATCCAGCAGTAATTGATTATTTCTGTAGAGGGGATTATAAATAAATGCATTTATTTGTTTCAATCACATATGCTCATATAAATGGGTTGAGTTTTGAATACGAATTAGTCTCTAGAATGTAACGATTGTTGATTGAAAATATTGTGTGTACTGGATTATCATATAGAATGTATTTGTCTCCCCAAAGCCCAAAGTCGGCGCCATTGTCTAAGGATGAATGTGTCAGTAGAATGAACATTTAATCTTAAATGATTGATGATTTGCTGAACTTAAAGCATAAAAGCATAATGGTGACTTCCTTTGGCACGTAATTTCAACGAATTTTTCATTTTTAAATAGATCAAAGTATTCTGATGAACCATGTATCGTAAAAAACTTACCACCACATTAAATATTGATCCAACCATGAAACCGAGACTTTGCGAAATATAAACCACCAACAGACTGATGCCAGTGAACATGCTGAATCTGGTCCAATCCAATGGCTGACCACTCATTGCGTAGATTATTGCTGAGAATGTGATCGCACAAACAGTCTGCAACGAATAGAACAAAATCATTTCAGTAGTTTTTAGAGTAAAACAAAATGAGCAGTTTTGTCCGTATTGTCTCTAATACGTTTCAGTTCTGATATAGGCTACTCCTGTCTTGTTCAAATGGGGTCAGGGTTAATGCTAGTGAATTTCTCATCAAAAAGGCAGCATTTAAGTCAAACACAGTCATATTATTTTCTGTTTGAATTAATGAATTGTATAGAGAATTGAATTCATGTAATTCTATATGTCTTTGTGATGCAAAGTGGAAAAATTATGATTCGATTTGAAACTGCAATGAAACCAAATTTTCTTGTTGACGTTTGACATTTGGTAAAGAGGGATGAGAGATTTTACTATCTTTGAATGAATTTTTTCCATTCTTTGAAGAATTTAATGAATAGTGGAGAGCTTCTTTATGATATTCAATTTCTACGTAAAACACTTGTTCTCCATTCACAGACTCTCTCATTATTTTTCTTAATCACTAACACTACAATATACTCGCATTCAACTCTTTTAAGGCTGATCGGTACACCTTTTTATTTCTATTTAAATTATTGGATAATCTTTTCCAATATAATTGTTGAGATCATTATAAGAGTGAGAAAAAGTGGCAACTGAAATTTTTAAGTGGTCTAATAAGCGAGTTATAGGTTGTTGAAGTGCTAAACTCCGTTTTCCAGATCATAAATGGTTTCGAATTTTCCATTGGAGTATTTTTTTTAAACATTCAGTATATCATTGGCTTTGTTGTAATATGCGTTTTTCGCGATTGATGCCAGAATAAACAATTTATCGAATTTACAAAAACGTTAATTTTCTATTTATGAACGATAGGGAATAAAATGTTTTAGTTTGAAAAGATACATGTTTTGAATTTTCAAGAGAAGTTCTAATAATATAGTCGAAACCGTCTATGATCTGGAAAGAAAACAGAATCTGGAAAGTTAGCACTTCGACAACTCATAACTCGCTTTTAGACCACTTAAAAATTTCAGTTCCACTTTCTCTCACTCTTTTAATGATCTTAACAATTATATTGAAAAATATTATCCAATTTAAATAATGCAAAAAATAAACAGAACAGCCTTAATGAAAAATGTAGGCCATTTTTCCTATAATTGATTGGTATACGCCAATAATAGTAAAATTATTCCAATTTAAGTATTGGAAGTAGCGAAATTAAAAAAAAAAACACAAAATATACGCACTAGCACTGGTATATCGAGGATATTCGTAGCTATGTAGTATGACTTCAATGAATACCATCTATTGAAGTATTCCTTGTTCAATATAGACATTTCCATCGGAACTGAAAAAAGAAGAACATTCAACATCAAATCAATCAAATTTATTTCTTCTCTCACACAAAATACACGATAATATAATATAATAAGAATTGATATTAACTATTCAATGAAAATGAAAATGACCACCAGCATAAGTATTAACTTGCTTGTATTATTATGAACATAATAATTGAAAAAGCTCTATTGAATACTCCTAATTTTCTCAACAACAATACCAAATTCATTGTTTCTTCCAAATGAAATAATAATTAATACATGAATATAGATGATATAATATAATGAGAATGATTATCATCTATTCAATGAAAATGAAAATGACCACTAGAAAAAGTAAAACTCGTAGAAAACTCGCTTGTATATTATAAGCATCATTAACAAAATCCTATTGAATACTCCTAGTTTGATTAACAACAAGAACAAATTCGTTGTTTCTTTAAAATGAAATAATAATTTATACATAAGCTTATAATCAGGGTATTATTCATGTAGATTTGTAGTTCAAATGCGGAGTAGAAGAGTGCAACAGGAATTTGAGAATTTAAACTTCCTAATGGGCTATTAATTTGTGAACATTATAAGCAAAAGTAAAAATCTGGTGTGGTACACTCACACAATTTTCCTTACTCATTGAACTGTGAGCCTCATTCTTAAACGAGAATTATTTAGAGGGATAACATAATGACGATTGGCGGCAAAATATTTGAAACTACGATCAGACTACTGTATATCTTCTATACTTATAAAATTCTTATCTCACTGATCACGATTTCTGGAAAACTAATGGATGGATTTCAACGAAACTCAGAATATAGCTTCCTCATACGTCCTAGGTGCTCACTAAGAAATCTTTTGGCGATATTTTCAACTCTAAGGATGGTTTTTAAGGGTTTAAAGTTCGTCTTTTAGCATGTATATTCTTCTTCTCCCAATCTCTTAATTATAATTGAAATGTCCATATCGTATGTTACTATAGAACTATAATCTAGAGAGGAGTACCTATTCGAAACAGTTGATAACTGGCGACCAATTAATAATTTTGTCAGGTTGGCATTATATTAAGTTGAGACTATTTCATTAGGTTGGCACCAAGTTAAAGAATCAATTAAAATGCATTTATCGAGAACAAATTTATTGGGCACTGCTGCTTCAATCAGTGCTATAATTCCTGGGAGTATAGATAATTTTTATTTTCCATGAAACAAACTTTTAAGACGGGAGTTGCTTCTATCAATTGATCCTATTCTATGAAGACTAATTTTGTTTGTATATCCGACATATCACGAAAATTGCTTAGAGGGGTATTTTGAAAACTTCAGAAGTTTCCGTTGTGGATTCTACTTGTGAAGAATAAGGAAATTCGGCCAAAATTTAACTTAGGCGAAAGAAAGGGTTTATTTATTGAAACGGCCAAATAGCTGTTGTTGCTTTTCCTAATGTGAAAATATCTTGCATAGAAGTAAAGCGCTTTTCCCATGAATCAATTATTCCCAAACATTGATTGTTTCACCAAAGAAAATATAAAGTAGCTTTCGATAAAAATATTGGAGAATATGTATAATTAACAGTTCGTTGACTGTCAGTATTCCTCATTAATAGCATCAATGCTTCCCTTTCAAACAATGCTGTCACATTGATGTGAATCTTACCATAATATGGTTACTCTAGATCAGATGAAGAAAATAATTTATCTCTTTTCTGTATAGGGCTACTTTTTATAGAAATAGAAAGAAAAATGGAAATCTCAGTACCCTTTTTGAATATTTAATCATAACATGTTTTGGACATTGATGCCATTTTCAATATTTCTAATGATACAATAATATTATCCCCATAATTGGAATGAAATATTTTAGTATTTCATTATATATCATTTATTCATAGCCAAGAAACGCTTTGGCAAGGTACTGAGATAGGAAGGATAGACCTCCCAACCCTTACTACACTTCATTCTTCTCGGCTCGTCAAGGCGGTACAAAATCATGCATCTTAAGTCAAATTCGGTCGAAAAGTGGAAAAATTATTGTTTAGTGTACTAAAGCCCATATTCCAATACACAAAAAATGGCCAATTTCTATATTTAAAGCTATGTATCTCGGAAACCCCTTATTATAAAAATCATTACTTGATCTTGAAATGTACAATATAATTTCCTCTTTAACCTGCTGTGAACGATCTATGGAAAAATATTTTTATAGAGTGAGATTTGATTGTTGAAAAAAATCCGGAAATTGTAGATATTTTCATCATATTAACGGTTTTGGCAGTACTATGATAGGGAAAAGTGATTCAAGATGGATTTTAGACAACTCAGCTCGTAGAGGATGAATTGATCTACAATTTGGATTCAATCGGGAGTTTCTATGATGTACCCAGGTATCAGACTCGTTTTAGAAACTCTTGATCAACAGTAAAATCACGGGAAAAATGTAAAAACTGAAATCGCCATTTTTGAAATCTTCTGTAACTTCCGAATGGTATTGGAATTGGAAGTATTATTTATTTGAGAGAGTAGAGGAGGACAATTTTCACATCCTCACTAGATTTGGAAATTTTATCAGAAGTATTTCAAAAGATATGCAGCTTTGAATATAGGAATTGGCCATTTTTTGTGTATTGGAATATGGGCTTAAGTACACTCAACAATAAATCTTCCACTTTTCGACCGAATTAGACTTATGATGCATGATTTTGGACCGCCTTGTCGAGCCGAGAAGAATGAAATATAGCACGATGAAATCTGAGCATTGTGTCAGAAGTTATAAGTGTTTGAAATTTTGATCCTTGAGGTGTCCTTAAGCGCGCCTCTCCACTAGGAAATACTGAAATGAAATGCATCTATCGGGTGTTTCTCATAGAACATATTATCTTTTGAACTTATGACATTGTACGAAATATGAATGTGAAGACTATGTAGTTGGTGATGATGAATGAAGCTGAAAATTAGGTGTTTTCCACAATACAAGGAGCATTGTTGTCAGGTGTACCTGGAAATCTATATGAGATAGAACGCTCTACCTGATCTCAGATTGTAAAGTACAAAAATACGCCCAGAGGGATTTTGAATTATACATCTAAATAGTAACAATCGGAAGATATTGTTGATCAAAAACTATAATTCATCAAAATTGATTTTTCCTTCAAATTTCACTCTTTTGAAAAATCATATCTCAGTACTCATTGAGGGTGGAGAGTTCCGAATGATCTTATTTTATTCAGAATCTCATATTCTAGAAAAAAGGCAAGAGCAAAATTTTCTGTCTGATTTCGAGATTTGGCATAAATAGCTAAAAACTGGAAAATGAGCCGAAAATACGAGGTTTTTGGGCCAACATAGCACAAGAAAATTTTGCATGAAGAAATTTGTTCTTGACTTCTCTCATGTACCCAAATAATATATTGAAAAATCAGAACTACAATATAAATTTCCTGCAATAATGTATATAGGTAGTGACTGGACTTCATACCTACCTACCTCATGCACGATAAGGAGATAACAAAGTCCATTCCTCAAGGAACGGGTGGACGGTGGACCCCATCAGTTTCCAAGGAAAAAGACTCATGTCAGTTGATAGAGCTGATAAATAACTATACAGGGTATGAATTTGAAATAAATCAGTCAAGTCATTTTTGAGAAAATCATGAAGAACATGGTTATTTAGTAAGTATCCGCCATTTTTCTCAAGGATATTATGGAGCTCCTGCAATTTTCTGAGAAATGAGACTCATGTTAGTTGATAGGGCTTATAAATAGCTATCCATGGTATGAATTTGAAGAAAATCGTTGGAGCCGTTTTCGAGAAAACCGTGAAAAACATGTTTTTTTAGTAATCATCCGCCATTTTTCTCAAGAATATTACGGAGCTCCTGCAATTTTCTCAGAAATGAGAACATGTCAGGTGATAGGGCTTATAAATAGCTATCCATGGTATGAATTTGGAGGAAATCATTAGAGCCGTTTTCGAGAAAATCGTGAAAAACATGGTTTTTTAGTAATTATCCGCCATTTTCTCAAGAATATTACGGAACTCCTGCAATTTCCTCAGAGATGAGACTCATGTCAGTTGATAGGGCTTATAAGTAGCTATCCATATAGTATAAATTTGAAGAAAATCGTTAGAGCCGTTTTCGAGAAAACCGTGAAAAACATGGTTTTTTAGTAATTATCAGCCATTTTTTCCGCCATCTTGAATTGAATTTCTTATTGTCGGGTCCTCATGGTATAAGGACCTTAAGTTTAAAATTTCAAGTCAATCGGTTAATTAGGAATGGAGTTATCGTGTTCACAGACTCATTTTTTTGAACTCAGGGGACCTTGAAACGTATAGAAAACTAAAAATTGGGGTACCATAATTTTTTTTGGAAAGCAATACTTTCCTTACCTATGTTAGTAGGGCAAGGAAAGTAAAAAAGGTACCGTATGCATGCATTTATTCACAAACTTCTCACATGGAACTTCTCACAAAAAAAAAATGAATCTTTGTGATAAATTTGTGAGGAACCATCACAGGAACTATATTAGCAGTTAAAGTTTTCCCCATTTTCATACTCACATGTCAAAATAGTGAGGACTTTGGTTGTCATTGTGTGGTGTATGAGGATTGAGAAAAGCAAATTAAAGTTATCCAAAACTCTCTCCCCTTTATTGCCAGTTTGAAAAAACAGCGCTCCCAACATCATCCCAGTCAGTACGTTCACCATGAACCGCATGTGAGTTAGAGTCTGAAAACGATGAAAATAAGATGTTACTATAACATTGGACTACAGGTTCATCCACAATCTATAGAAAATAGAGATTTCAATCAAAATTTACACTTCTAGCGAGTTGGGTTTAAAGCCTGTTGATTGTAACCTACTAACTGAATGAAAAAACCAGTTTGAAACTCATTCTCCATCCCTCAAGAATAATAATATTATGTAATAGTGCTGTTGAAATTTTTCTCATGATGAAATTTTTACATCCTCCACACATCAAGAATTGTCAGCTATGCTAGATGCTAGTATATCCTACTATCAGGACATTGTGCTACTTGTAAGATTTAGAAATGAATCTATTTCAATGGAATATTATCACATCTATAATAATATTAGAGGTAGCTCTGATAGGCCGCTTTGTCCCGGCAGGAGGATATCTTTCAAATAATAACTTACATTACCCTAGGATGTGCGCCTCCACGTTGGTGCGACTGAATAACTCAATCCGATATGAAAGATAGGATTGTAGTGAACTGAAACGGAACAAAACAAACGGTCAACGGCTCTGAAGGCGTAGGTAGATAACACTTCCAAGCGGCGGAAGAGGCGGATGAACCTGGGGGAGTTAACCCTATGAGAACAAATCCTGCAGGCTTGGAAGCAGCAAGATGGCGTCCCCATCATCAAGCTAGCCCAGCGCAGCGTTCGTACCGCGGCCTGGGGACATCTCTATTACTGACAAGCGTCAAAATAAAGCCTCGGATCAGGACTGGAATAATCGGATTGTTAACGGAAAACCAAAAAAATATAGGAAATGGATAACGGATACTGTAAAGATTGCCACTTGGAATGTTAGGGGTTTAACAAATAAAGAAATAGAACTGGCTCGCTTGATAAAGGAGAATAATATAAAAATAGCCGCCATCACAGAAACAAAAAAGAAGTTGACAGGTAGCTGCTATAGAGAGGATTATGTCATGCTATATAGCGGGGTTGACATGAACCAAAGAGCCAGTAAGGGAGTAGCCATTTTCATCGATAAATCCTTGGAATCTAAAATGAGAGACTATTCTTTCATAAATGCAAGATTAATGACTGTGAGAATAAGGCATGAAAGAGGAAACTTCACAATCATAGCAGGTTATGCACCGGAGGAGTCGAATAATGCAGAGAAAAAGAAGGAATCGGAAAACTTCTACAAACAATTGCAGAAAGTAGTTGACAATATAAATGCAAACGATGACATTATCTTGCTTGGTGACTTGAATGGAAGAATTGGGAAGCATCCAGTGCAAAAATGCATAGGTACTTTTGGTGAGGAAACTCTCAACAACAATGGAGAGCGATTGAGAAATTTTGTTACCTTCAATCAGCTGAAAGTCACCAATACCTTTTTCCGCAGAAAGGATATACATAAGTTCACATGGAGTGCAAAAAGTAGCAGGTCAATCATAGACTATGTCATTGTTAATCAAAGGTTGGCAGCTCAAGTCAGAGACGTTAGAGTTTTGAGAGGACAAGATCTCTACACAGACCATTATCTACTCATAGCCAAAATAGATCTGTATAAACGATGGAAAAAGAAGTAGGGCTGTTTTCAGAACCAGAACTTGAAGGACGAAACATTCAAGGTATCTCTATTGAGCGATGAAAGCATACAGGATCTCTACCAACGTCATCTGATGAGCCGGCTAGCAACAATACCAACCACAGAGAATATAGAAATGGAATGGAAGAATATATCAACAGCTATAAAATTGAGTGCCGCAGAAGCTCTAGGTACAAAGAAACGAATCTACAGGAAGAGGGGATCAAGAATATGGAACGAGGAAACTGAAAAAGTTGTAAAAGGAAAACAACGATTATATAAGATATATTTGAGTAATCCTTCTGATGGAAATAAAATATTGTATAATAGAGCCAGGAACGTTGCAAAACAAGTAATAAGAACGGCACAGCAGGAATCATGGGAAAGATATATTAGTACTGTGGAAGAAGATATACATGGCAGACAGGAACTGGCCTATAAGTTCATGAGGATGATGCAGAAATCGAATAGAGAGCTAGTAAATATAAGTTGTGTGGTGGAGAGTGAATGGATTGACCATTACAAAAAGTTATGGTTTGATGACACTGCAGGACGGGAACAAACTATTCCTTCAGATTGTATTTTTTGTCATGTAGACCAACTTGACATGACAGAGCTGCAAGATGCCCTCAAGGCATCTAAAAACCGGAAAGCTGCAGGCATCAATGGGATAAATATGGAGCTTTTAAAATATGGAGGATTGATGCTCCACTTCCGCCTCTTGCATTTATTCAATACCTGCTGGAAAACCCATGCAGTACCACAAGAATGGATGGTGTCAAAAGTAGTCTCTATTTTTAAGAAAGGAGATAGATCAAACCTAGGAAATTACAGAGGAATAAGTCTGTTAGATACAACATACAAATTATATGCTTCACTCCTTGCTAAGAGATTGCAAAGTATAACAGAATCTTTGTTACAGGAGAATCAGATGGGTTTCAGAAAAGGAAGATCTTGTATTGATGCGGTGTTCACATTGAAGATGATAATTGAGAAGCGCAGAGAGCATAATTGTGAAACCCACATGGCTTTTGTAGACTGGGAGAAAGCATTTGATAATGTTGATAGAGAGCTACTCTGGAACATCATGATGACAAATGGATACCCCAAACATTTAATCAGTAGCATAAAAGCATTATATCACAATACTTCCATAAGAATAACATTGGAAAATGGGGAATTGTCCAGAGAAATACTGACAAATAAAGGAGTAAAACAGGGATGCACAATTTCACCTGCCCTCTTCAATATTTATGTTGATGAGCTTATGCATGTGTGGCAGCAATGCGTTGACAAGGGTAATTCTCTTACTCGCACTTATATGAACCATTTAATGTTTGCGGACGACACAGTAATCATACAGGAATCTGAGGACAAGCTACAAATTGCAATGCATAACCTCAACATAATAAGCGAACTTTTTAAAATGAAAATTTCGGCAATCAAAACGAAAGTCATGGCTTTTATTGGCAAATGGCCGATACGATCAAAAATAGTATTAGGAGACAGGATTCTGGAGCAGATTTCAAATTTAAAATATTCAGGCTGCGACATCACATATGATTACGACCAGGTTGTCCAAAAAAAGATATCAAAATTCAACCTGGTATGCGGAGCAATCACTCGATCCCTTAAAGGTAGAGCCCGGAAGAACACCTTGATCAAATTTTATAGAACCATGGCGATACCCACTTTGACTTACGGAAGTGAAGCATGGGTGCTGACAAGGAAGCTTGAATCAAGAATACAGTCAGCAGAGATGCGTTTCCTTAGACAAGTCAAAGGATGCACAAGAGAGGATCGGATTCGGAATGAAAATATAAGAAGAGAATGTGATGTCCAACCAGTGTTGATTTTCATAAAAACATATAGAAATAAGTGGTCAGATCATGTCCTTTGAATGCCTGAAGACCGTTTCCCATTGAATGCCCTACTCCACAAGCCAATAGGCAGAAGAAGTATTGGTAGACCGAGAAAGAGATGGACGCCGGAACATAACTTAAAAAGCCTAATCCATGACGATGATGATGATGATGTAGCTCTGATATCACACCTGTCATTGCCTGGTATTAAATAGGGCAATAAAACTGAATATTACTAATATTTAACTGACAAATATTGTGATGAATGTGTGTGTATTTTGTGAGAAAGATTATCGTCATGTGTGATTTCTGGAAACTACTATTTGAAATAGTACTTCATTTATTCTTCCATCGATTATATTTGGTAGAAATGTGGAAGTAGGAGTATTTTTCTACTCATAGTTATTGGTAGGTCTACTTATATTTGCGATGAACGATCACTTTTTCTGAACCAAGCTATAATCTGATACATACGTTTGTAACTAATGTGAGAAGGAATTTTCATGGAAAATAATATTACCTGATCTCTTTTCATTTTGATGAATCCTCTTCTCAAAAGGACACTGATTTGATTCCATTGAGATGTGACCTGAAGTGAGCCTCCACATTTTTTCATAATGGGTAGACATGACATAGAAGTGACATCAGCTGAAAAAAATTATGCAAAAAATGTTATCAATGAGATACTAATTATTGATGATTCCATACAAAATTGGAACCCTAGTATTACATACAGTTAGAATGATACGTTGATGTACTATACAATCGTATCTGTATAACAAACGGTTCTGTATAACAAAAGTGAGAGACATGTAATATCTTCAACTAATATTTATTTGGTTATGTTGATGATGAATTTGAAAAGCCTATTCGGGTTGATTGATATTAATTGGAGGAATGAATCATCAGCATCCATTGAAATGGCATTGATAAACTATTTTTTATCATATAGGCTACCAAAAATTAGAAGGACCTTATAGCTGTACTTCCTTATAAAAAAATCTTGAAATTTCAAGCAGAAATGTGTCAATTCAACTTATTATATTAAAATACAGGCAACAAGTTATTTAAATAGAATGAATAGCATTATTCATTTTGTGAATATCTATTATTCACCTGACCTCACCTGCAGCATTATTGTTGTATTTCAATACTTCTCCATTCGTGAACCATTTATAGCATTTGCCGTTCTGTGTTCCATCCACTAGGTAATAAAATTGTACATTCATTCATTAATAATATCACAATATTGGAATAATGAACAGGCACAAGCCCAACACTTCTTTTTTCCAAGTAAGTTGCAAACCGCCAGATGAGTATTAATGAAGTAAATAATTGAATTAAGTTGAGAAGGGATTATTCCAAGCAAGGAATTTCTTATGCAACTCTAATGGAATATTGAATAATATTACCTATGCGAAATGCAAAATTTCTCCTATTCTTATGTTCTACGAATATTTTGGATCTTTCTCACTGTACAATAGAGGATAAAAATGTGATTCAAAATCATTTTCCATCCACACGATCATAAAATGTGAGGAAAGTTTTACTCTCATGAATTTGAAGTTCAAATTCCATTGTGATCTATGTTTACACTGGTTTACAATAAGAATCCTTTGGATGAAAAGAAAAAATGACACAATCATTAGCCTACTTGGTTCTTTTTCTGATTCTTATCGGAATTTCTCTGTGTAGTTTGTAGAGATATAATAAACTTAAGATTTTGAAACTCATATTACGGTATTTGTGGAGTGCGTTACTATGAACGAATTATTAATATTCAAGGATTCACAACTCGGATACTCGGAATATTACAACTCGAATATATTATTCAAATTTAGTTTTATCGTATCAATATATGAGCTTATCAATATCCAGTATGAGCTTATTAAAATTATTACAGTACGAGCATGAAAAACAATATTATTAATGTGATCTAATAGCCTTCAAAATCATTCGTGATTTTATTCTATCAGAATGGAATTATTTCCTCATTCTATGGAAAATACTAATCAGACTATCATCACTCTATTACAAAAAAAAAAATATTATTAAATTCTAAATGGTGAATAAATCAAAGTTTCCCAACTCACGTAGTTGGCTCATCCAGAAACATTACCAATGGATTGTTCACTAGTTCTAATGCGATTGAAAGTCTTTTTTTCTGTCCTCCAGAAAGTTGTCCGGCTCTGGTCTTTTTAGAGCCTGAGAGTTTCAAGGTCTCTAAAATCTCGTCTATCTGGAATCACAGTAAATAAAAAATGACTAATTTCAGTAGTTTTACTGATATTCAATTTCTATTTCGTTTTATTCTTCTTCAATCTATGCTTTAGAGGCTATTTCTAATACTGTACGTCATGGATATTTTGTAGATGAATCCAATTTTTTCTATGTAATCCAATTAATGTTCTGGATAAAATTGTATGTATATTTTCGAATATCCAGAATAATAGAAAATAATTTACTGAGTCTTAGGTATGTGAATAAATTAGATAGGAATAACTACCGGTTTTGTCAGAATTCACGTAATGTGAAATCATTTGAAGTAGGGAATAATGCTCATGAGACATGATTGAAAAGCTATCAAGGATTAGAGAATGTTATGTTGTAATAATAAAAATCATGATAAAGTTCATATTGATATAATTTTTCCTTATAATATTATCAACTTATTCATTGTAGTTGTGACAATGTGGTAACTTGTAGAAAGTTTCAAGTATAAAATTCCATAGAGTGATATAATACCCATAATGGTTCTTTGATTAGACAATAATGGACGTAATTGAAGAACTAGCAAAGCAACTTCAGACAAAGAAAAAAATGCTGCATCACCTTGAAATAAGTCATTATTCAAATGAGTATTTGACACGTCTTGAGTTTTTTTTCAGAACAAACTGTCTTATGACAACGCATTTTTTCAAAAGAGTATTGTAAATACCTATTCGAAACTAGTGAGATTGAATTATGCAAATATGAAACAGCAATAGTTCATAGGGATTTGTTCAAGCTCAGTATTGAATTCTCAACAGTGAAGCCTGGTTGTAATTAAGTTATCTATCTGATACTGCAGCATACAATTCACAGTCTAAAGTATACCTACTCAAGTTAACTTGGAAATTAATATTTGATAAACTGTTTGGCTACATATAGAAAAGTTTTTTTTACACATTCCAAGGCCAAGTTATGTGATAAAAGAATAAAACTACTGGAGTCAACATAATTTATGAAGTCTGATAAGGTCATGGACGATACCTCTCTTATTGACAACACTCTTGGAACGTTGAAATGTTTTTTTTTCTGATGATCTGCAATTGTGAGGTCCATGTTATAATGGCATTGAAGAAAAATAGGATAACAGCGTTGCGGATTTTCGGCCTTGTCACTGCCTTCTATTGAGGATAGCTCATACTAGTATATTTGTAATATTTAACTGTTGTAATATTCAATTTGATGTGATGATATTCAACTGATAATAGATTATTCCTGTTTAAAATAATAAATTATATTTTATTCGTCAAGAGAATATATTTTTTATCTATTGAATAATACATTTTAGTTGAGATGAAATATTTTTTTAATCAATTATATTTCTACATTGTTGAAAAACTGGCAACTTTGCGGAGGTAGCAGAGGATTGCGCTATTCGCTTTGTCGCTAGATAAGGACAGCAACACCAATGTTAATCAAATACTGCCGTAATATCGTGGACCCCACGTATCCATAGACTGATGGGTAAAACTCATTAAAGCATTTATGTGAAAAATCTATTAGCAGCGGTAAATTTTAACTTAATTTTTTCCACTTTATTGATTCTATAGGACGTACTTTTGAACTATTCTTCAGAGCATTCTTAGAGAAGCTTGTTCTAACTCCAATCAGAACAATTCTATCAGATGATCCAGCAATTCCGGTTGGTTATGGCTTCTCTGATTGGCAATTAGAGAAAAGGCAACCAGAACGTGCTTGCAATAGTTAGTTCTTGAGAATAGTTTATAAAGATGACCTCCAAGTGTTTTAAACATTCAATGCCATAGAGAAACTGCAGTATTCATAACAATATTAAATTACAAAATAGAAAATTTATTCTATGATAATACTCACAATAGCTGTTTTCTCTTTTGTGGGGACACTTGAAGGCAATTTGAGATCAGCAGCTGCCCACATGTTCTCATCAACAGTCAGCAAAGGTTGCAGTCGATCGTCCTGCTGTATATAACATGACAGTCTTCGAAATTCATCCAGATCTCGGAATCGATCATTCACGTAGACAGATCCCGCCACACCAGATATCCTGGAAAATCAAGAAGAGAATCTAGGAAAATTGAAAAACCATAAAAGAATAAACTGAGAGCATTTATTTAAAGCTTCTTGGACTTCTTATGGTCAATCGTCAATAATGAGTTGAGAAGAATGTGGTTTACTGCGTGTCTCAGAGTTCAGACTGGGTTAATTCATTCAATTATCAATTCAATTCTCAAATGAACGTGATGATCTTCGGTAATGGAGTGACAAGTGCCTGATTGGTACTTTTCTCTTGAATACAAGAGAATATGTACTATTATTATTATTCAACTAATAGGTACTACTCTCTTAGATATTGAAAAGCACCTGATAGGATCACCGCCTCTCCCAGAAGTAAATGTTCATCTCTCCTCTCATGTACTAATCATTATCACTCTCATTATTCACGTTCCAATTGATAATTAACCACATGTAAAAAATTCTCAAAATTTTACTTGGATTATTACATACAATGATTTCCTGGAGTTTAGCATATAGTAGGCCTACCTACTTGACCATTTTCCAACAAGTATAGGTAGAGACATATCAAGCTCAAGTTACAATTATTTCATTTATCAAATTGCAACAGGCTACCGTAAGTTTTTATATTTATATTGATATTGTTTACCTGTATCCTGATAGGAGATCCAGTAGGGATGATTTTCCTGCTCCTGAAGGTCCCATAATAGCAATTATTTGACCTGATTCAAATCTGCCTCCAATGTTGTGTAGTATAGTTTTTGAGCCTAGAAATAATATTGAAGGTGTTTGATAGAATTTAATAGGATGAATGAAGCAGAGAAAATAATAACAATGGAATGATTGATAATCAATAAACGAATGATAATATTATTTGTCCATTAATAATAATTATCAAATGACTGAAAATTATTGGTGTGGATAGTTTCAACTGTCACAAAAAATAATGAACACTTTTCTTAATTGCATTGCTATGTAGAAAGGTTGCATGAATTTGTAGGAGAAGCACACTTATGCTCCTTTATATCTTTCGGTTCCTTTTTGTACTGTGTATTTGGTGATGAGAATACATTAGCAGTGCAGCTGCTCATTATTTGTTTGTTCAGATGATAAAATTATGATTGAAATATGATTATTAATTTGTAATCCACCTGCTCACCTTTTTGGAAACCCTGTGAAACAGAGTAGGTGAGATTGTCGAAGCTGAGTTCGACTGGCTCCCTAGCTGCATGCCTCGAGAAATAGGTTCCCGCTGAGGTTGACCTCAGCTCTGTTTCCAGTTCCATATTGATGCCTCACCTGCAACAATAATAAACAATGAAATTGATGAATATCACGAATTTTAAATATACTCATAGATACTCATAATTGTGAAAAATAGAATGGGAACAAATATTATAATTCAGATTCATTCATTTACATAGATTACAACAATATACTGGCTTCCACACTATTCATATAGTTACCAATAATGGAGTATAATGTAGCTCTCAGAAGCAGCTATATATTAGTAACTCATACTTGAGAACTCCTCTCTCACACACTCAAACCTTATAAAAAATAAATTTATTTATTAACGACATGTTTCGGCTATATGATGCCATTATCAAATGATGGGAAAATAACTCAAACCTTACTTCAGTAAATTTTTTAAAGTATTGTAGGGAAATGATAAAACGCTTCGAAGATGAAGAATAACTATGCAGGAGATGCAATTAGAATAACAATGATATTGTATTGATATTGAACATTAGTTTTGAACAATAGGAATGATTAGATTGTTATCAGCGGAATTTAAACAGATAACCATCGCTTCTTGGAGAAGAATATGTTATGAAAGATCCCTCTCCACTCAACCACTCAACCGAAAAAGAGGGAGGAAGGGAGATTTTGGAGAGAGATAGAGAGATTGAAGAAGTTAGGGAAAAAGAATGAGAAAGAGAGATTTGGAATAGGTTGGAAAATATAATTATAGACTAGCTCATTATAATGATTTGAGAAGTATTGTTCATTGGTAGCCTAAAACATAATATATGATATTATATGAATTGAAAGGAATTGTCTATTGGTAGAGTTATTGGATGATCAAAGGAAATTGATAGAATATTATTGCTTGATTTGTTGGCAAGAAAATCAAGAACATTTCATAGCTCCGTGAACTTGTAGTGCACAAGTCCAAAAAAATTGACAATAAACTATGAATTTTGTGTCGGCAGAGTACCCCAAAAATTCTGTACAAGCACCGTTTTTTTTTAAACGGTGCTTGTACAAAATTAAAATTTTGGATATTCTGGCGACACAAAATTCGTAGTCTATTGTCAATTTTTTTCGGACTTGTGCACTACAAGTTCACGAAGCCACATTTCAAAATAATATTCTATCTGGAATTTTACTAGAATATAAGAACATCCTTCTATTCCTTTCTGGGTTCTTCATCAACTATTAACATAGGATAAGCAACATTCCTTTATTCTACGACAGACATTTTTTACAACCTCCGATCTCATATAATCGGGAAGGATGGGAGGAGGTAAATGACCCTCTAGTGCTCAGTAACTGTTCATTTCGAATAATGGCTTCAATATTGCATTAATATATTGTTTCAAATGACACTCAATAAGTGATATTGAATGAATTCTGTTTAAATAGAATGCTAATTCATGAGAGCAGGGTTAGTAGCTAATGTAAGGTCAAGGCCCACTAAATATCCCCTTCATATTGAAATGCAGAATAAACTGTGGCATTTTTTATGGAAAAATCAGAGGTAATAAAATGTATAATGATAACAATGAATGATTGTTTCATACTCAATCGTCAAAAAGATCGGAATTGAAGCTATAATCAGTAGTGGCAATGAATACGGTACTATATGGCCTCTTTCACACGATAGGAGACGTGCAACTTGAACACTGAACAGTGTTCTCGTTTTTTTGTCGAAGTACATTGAGTCAAATCGTGTCTTTCACATGGTGACTCCTATCCAGGAACCTCGTTTTGTCACGTCTTTTCCCCTCGAGGCAAGCAGAGGCAAGATCTAACAACTGTGCCGACGTTTCCACAAAGTATGACTCATCACTTTTTTCTCAAAGTCTAACTTCCTTAAAAATATAGATAGAAGATTTCTGATTTCGGATTTGGATTCAGCGACCCCAAATTCTTTAAAGCGTAAGTCCCGTTTTCGAAAATATCCGAAAACAAGGAAGTTATGGCTGTTTTTAATAAAGCTTTCTATTATCATATAATTATACGGTAAAAACGAACAGGTACTGTACTATACAGTACGTAAGTACTCTAGCTATTATAATACAACTCACACTGTATTCGTGTAGGAAATTTGGTAGGTTATTTATCTTGATTTCTGAAATACCCCAAAATAAGGAAGTAAGATAACTTTGAAAAACCAAAGTTTTCCTGCCGATTGAAGAAACATTAAAAATTAGTCTAAGACATATTATGTCTTAGAATAAAAACGTGTAACAAATATCAGATCACTATTCAAGCTATCAAGCTTTTCATAAATTTCATAAGTTTGTGTCGACGGTATATGACATAAAAGGCAAATGCTCGCGCTTGGTCCATAGTTCTACGACTGAGGAATGAGGATTTAGGTCAGCAACTAAAATCGACAAGCCATGATTGTCAATCTTACTCATGATACAAAGCTTTGTACTATGATACATGGTTTTCATTCCGTATCATTCTTTAATAAAAATAAAACAAGATTCTGGTTTCAAAAGCATCAAAGTCGCCAGGCTGGTCTGAGCTATTCATGACTTTTTTCAGTATGCATTATCAATTCAGCAGTTCTAATACACAGACATCACTACTTGGAATAACATGACAGTCTTCGAAATTCATCCAGATCTCGGAATCGATCATTCACGTAGACAGATCCCGCCACACCAGATATCCTGGAAAATCAAGAAGAGAATCTAGGAAAATTGAAAAACCATAAAAGAATAAACTGAGAGCATTTATTTAAAGCTTCTTGGACTTCTTATGGTCAATCGTCAATAATGAGTTGAGAAGAATGTGGTTTACTGCGTGTCTCAGAGTTCAGACTGGGTTAATTCATTCAATTATCAATTCAATTCTCAAATGAACGTGATGATCTTCGGTAATGGAGTGACAAGTGCCTGATTGGTACTTTTCTCTTGAATACAAGAGAATATGTACTATTATTATTATTCAACTAATAGGTACTACTCTCTTAGATATTGAAAAGCACCTGATAGGATCACCGCCTCTCCCAGAAGTAAATGTTCATCTCTCCTCTCATGTACTAATCATTATCACTCTCATTATTCACGTTCCAATTGATAATTAACCACATGTAAAAAATTCTCAAAATTTTACTTGGATTATTACATACAATGATTCCTGGAGTTTAGCATATAGTAGGCCTACCTACTTGACCATTTTCCAACAAGTATAGGTAGAGACATATCAAGCTCAAGTTACAATTATTTCATTTATCAAATTGCAACAGGCTACCGTAAGTTTTTATATTTATATTGATATTGTTTACCTGTATCCTGATAGGAGATCCAGTAGGGATGATTTTCCTGCTCCTGAAGGTCCCATAATAGCAATTATTTGACCTGATTCAAATCTGCCTCCAATGTTGTGTAGTATAGTTTTTGAGCCTAGAATAATATTGAAGGTGTTTGATAGAATTTAATAGGATGAATGAAGCAGAGAAAATAATAACAATGGAATGATTGATAATCATTAAACGAATGATAATATTATTTGTCCATTAATAATAATTATCAAATGACTGAAAATTATTGGTGTGGATAGTTTCAACTGTCACAAAAAATAATGAACACTTTTCTTAATTGCATTGCTATGTAGAAAGGTTGCATGAATTTGTAGGAGAAGCACACTTATGCTCCTTTATATCTTTCGGTTCCTTTTTGTACTGTGTATTTGGTGATGAGAATACATTAGCAGTGCAGCTGCTCATTATTTTTTGTTCAGATGATAAAATTATGATTGAAATATGATTATTAATTTGTAATCCACCTGCTCACCTTTTCGGAAACCCTGTGAAACAGAGTAGGTGAGATTGTCGAAGCTGAGTTCGACTGGCTCCCTAGCTGCATGCCTCGAGAAATAGGTTCCCGCTGAGGTTGACCTCAGCTCTGTTTCCAGTTCCATATTGATGCCTCACCTGCAACAATAATAAACAATGAAATTGATGAATATCACGAATTTTAAATATACTCATAGATACTCATAATTGTGAAAAATAGAATGGGAACAAATATTATAATTCAGATTCATTCATTTACATAGATTACAACAATATACTGGCTTCCACACTATTCATATAGTTACCAATAATGGAGTATAATGTAGCTCTCAGAAGCAGCTATATATTAGTAACTCATACTTGAGAACTCCTCTCTCACACACTCAAACCTTATAAAAAATAAATTTATTTATTAACGAAATGTTTCGGCTATATGATGCCATTATCAAATGATGGGAAAATAACTCAAACCTTACTTCAGTAAATTTTTTAAAGTATTGTAGGGAAATGATAAAACGCTTCGAAGATGAAGAATAACTATGCAGGAGATGCAATTAGAATAACAATGATATTGTATTGATATTGAACATTAGTTTTGAACAATAGGAATGATTAGATTGTTATCAGCGGAATTTAAACAGATAACCATCGCTTCTTGGAGAAGAATATGTTATGAAAGATCCCTCTCCACTCAACCACTCAACCGAAAAAGAGGGAGGAAGGGAGATTTTGGAGAGAGATAGAGAGATTGAAGAAGTTAGGGAAAAAGAATGAGAAAGAGAGATTTGGAATAGGTTGGAAAATATAATTATAGACTAGCTCATTATAATGATTTGAGAAGTATTGTTCATTGGTAGCCTAAAACATAATATATGATATTATATGAATTGAAAGGAATTGTCTATTGGTAGAGTTATTGGATGATCAAAGGAAATTGATAGAATATTATTGCTTGATTTGTTGGCAAGAAAATCAAGAACATTTCATAGCTCCGTGAACTTGTAGTGCACAAGTCCAAAAAAATGACAATAAACTATGAATTTTGTGTCGGCAGAGTACCCCAAAAATTCTGTAGAAGCACCGTTTTTTTTTAAACGGTGCTTGTACAAAATTAAAATTTTGGATATTCTGGCGACACAAAATTCGTAGTCTATTGTCAATTTTTTCGGACTTGTGCACTACAAGTTCACGAAGCCACATTTCTAAATAATATTCTATCTGGAATTTTACTAGAATATAAGAACATCCTTCTATTCCTTTCTGGGTTCTTTATCAACTATTAACATAGGATAAGCAACATTCCTTTATTCTACGACAGACATTTTTTACAACCTCCGATCTCATATAATCGGAAAGGATGGGAGGAGGTAAATGACCCTCTAGTGCTCAGTAACTGTTCATTTCGAATAATGGCTTCAATATTGCATTAATATATTGTTTCAAATGACACTCAATAAGTGATATTGAATGAATTCTGTTTAAATAGAATGCTAATTCATGAGAGCAGGGTTAGTAGCTAATGTAAGGTCAAGGCCCACTAAATATCCCCTTCATATTGAAATGCAGAATAAACTGTGGCATTTTTTATGGAAAAATCAGAGGTAATAAAATGTATAATGATAACAATGAATGATTGTTTCATACTCAATCGTCAAAAAGATCGGAATTGAAGCTATAATCAGTAGTGGCAATGAATACGGTACTATATTTATGCTCTACAAAGTCTATTCAACAGAAATAAGTAATCATTGCTTTTGTAATTCTGCCTACAATCATTGAGTGGGATTGAATTCTATTCATTTTGATAAGACATGGGTCAAAGCTTAATTGACATTGCTATTCTCTATGGAGGAACAATAATACAGCCCAATTGGACAGATGTTGAGTTAATGAAGAGAGACTTTATGGCAAAACTCATTTTCATTGTCAAATAACTGATTTTAATCTTTATGCTTTCAAACTTTTCTTAATTATCTTGAATTTCTCATTATTCAATTGTTATACAGTAATTATTGTTTCCATGAAAAAATATATCTGAAAAAGATTTGATCATTATCATAAACTGAAAAGAATCAATAATAATAATTGATATAACATCACATATACGAGAATAAGTAGGATCACAGAAAACCGTTACCGTTAATGTCACGGCGATAACAAAGATTTCTAACTCTGCTTTCACATAATTTTCACAGACTATGTGAAGTGAATGCACCTATGAATAATATCATAAATAGGTAATTTGGTCAATGTAGTCCAAAACCAATTTTGTTGTCAAAACCTTGATGGACACTTGTTCAAGTCTCATGAAGGACTTGAAATTGCACATGAAAATCGATCATTACTATTTATTTATTCAGTACGGTAGTTGAACGGCATGGATGAATGAATGTTGTTTGAATAAGGAAGGTAGGAAATAAGGTAATAATGTCGCTCCACAAGAAAGATGCAGTTCAATAACCTAACTTGTACTAATGTTGATGTTTGAAAGGAATGAATGGAAAGGACCGTCGAAAATGCAACATCTTATGTTGCACTACAAGATCAAGTGGCGAACAGGTTTCTCAACCTTCACTTTCCTTGGAATTCTTTAAACAAATAAAACAACCTGCTCGAAATGAGGCATTTCCACTATCCCTCTCAATTCTTGTGGTTTTTTTTCAGATGTATGGTAATTTGCCGCTTTAGAAAATTACTCAATGTCCCCTGGAATGCAACCTCGAATGCAGACTTAAAGAGGCAGGCACTAAGCACTGTCATAGTCAGGATAAAAAATAAAATGCAGAGGACTAATTGAAATATCGTAAATGGCCCGATAATCCAAAAATTGGATTATCGTCCAATCAAATGGTCGTTTTTCAGGAAACAGCCCCGAAAGAATTTTTCTCTACGGTTCTATATGAATTTTGGGGCGCTGAATTCCAATCTGGAATTTGCTGACACGTCAGAGGGAGGCTTCACCCCCAAAACCCATAAAATTTCGGCCTTTTTTTATTTTTCCATTAAATCTCGAAAACTTCGAGTTTTTGGAGAAAAATCATTCATAACAAAATTGGAGATAATGGAATTTCCAATAAATTAATTGGTCACGCAGGATTTTAGGATTCTACCATTTTTGGTTCCGGAGCTACGAAATTTTCAAAAAAAGGGTATTTTTTAAGGGGTTTTCAAAATTATGCAAACCTACCATTTCTACCCTATACAACTAGAATATTTTTCCAGTATTAATATGAAATCACACATCACGTAAAAGAAAAATTAATTCTGAACGGGAATCCTTGAGAATTTTCGAATTTAGTAGTGGGGGAAGGGGGAATACAACTAGAAAGAGAAAATCATGTCCTACAGCCCAAATACAAATATTTTTTATAATACATTTCCAATGCCTTCCTAACAAAAAAATACATATTTCGGCTGAAATCATCTCAAGAGGGTGATTTTCTATGAGAATCACCTGTTAGAAACATTTATTTACAGTATTTCCTAGTGAGGGAGTACGTCATAGGGGTACGGCAAGGATAAAAACTTTGGACACTTATAACCCTTGACAGAATGATCATATCTCCTTGTACTAAAGCTCATTCTTCTCAGCTCTTCAAGGCGGTTTAAAAACATATATCATAACTGAAAATAAGAAAATCCTCTTCCAGTGTATTTTAGTCCATATTTAAATACACAGAAAATGGCCAATTTCTATATTCAAAACTGTGTATCTCGCGTAACCCGGAATGATAAAAATGGTACTTGGTCTTGATTTTAAGAACAAAATCTCCTCTCTCATGTGAGGTAAATGAATTTTGTGAAAATATAATCGTGAAGTAAGATACGTTTGTTTCAGAAAATCAAGAAATTCGCTATATTTTCCTCATTTTGACAGTCTCGACAGTTCTTCGATAATGAACATTCACGCAAGATGGGCTGAAGGCATTGTAGCTTATGGAGCATATAATTCTCTTCCATTTGAGACCAATCGCAAGTTTCTATCATATATCTCACTCGTTTTAGAGACTCTTGAATAACAGTGGAATCGCAGAAAAAATGAAAAATAAAAATAATCAATTTCTCAATTGGTTTCAACTTCTGAACGGTATTGAAATCAGAAAAACGATTCATGGGAGCAAAAAGAGGAGAAAATTCTCCACAACCTTGACTTCTTTTTGAATTTTTCTCTGAAGTGTTTCACACGATATGCAACTTTGAATATGCGAGAAATTTGTGATATGTTTATCATTTTCACAGTATCACATATTCAAAGTTGCGTATCTTGTGAAATACTTCAGATAAAAAATCCAAAAAGAAGTCAAGTTTGTAGAGAATTTTCTCCTCTTTTCTCCGTTTTTCTGATTCCAATACCGTACAAATGTTACATCCAATTGGAAAAATGATTATTTTCATTTTCTCTTTTTTTCTGTGATTTTACTGTTATTCAAGAGTCTCTAAAACGAGTAAGATACATGATAGAGACTTGAGATTGGTCTCAAATGAAAGAGAATTAAATGTTCTATGAGCTACGTTGTCTTGAACCAATCTTGCATGACTGTTTATCATCGAAAAACTGTCGAGACTGTGAAAATGTGGAAAATATAGCAAATTTCTTGATTTTTCGAAACAAACGTATCCCACTTTACAATTATATTTTCACAAAATTCATTAACCTCACATGAAAGAGGAGATTCTGTTCTTTGAATCAATACCAAGTACTATTTTTATCATTTTGGGTTACCGAGGTACACAGTTTCGAATATAGAAATTGGCCATTTTTCTGTGTATTTAAATATGGACTAAAATACACTAGAAGAGAATTTTCTTATTTTCATCAAATTTCAGTTATGACAAATGATTTTGAACCGCCTTGACGAGCTGAGAAGAATGAGCTGTAGTACAAGGAGATCTGATCATTCTGTCAAAAGTTATAAGTGTTTAAAGTTTTTATCCTTGCCGTACCCCTATGACGTACTCTCTCACTAGGAAATACTGTGATTTAATGTTTCTAACAGGTGATTCTCATAGAAAATCACCCTGTTGAGATGATTTCAGCCGAAATATGTATTTTTTTGTTAGGAAGGTAGTGAAAAGGTAGTATAATAAAATATTTGTATTTTGGCTGTAGGACATAATTTTCTCTTTTTAGTTGTATTCCCCCTTCCCCCACTACTAAATTCGAAAATTCTCAAGGATTCCTGTTCAGAATTAATTTTTCTTTTACGTGATGTGTGATTTCTTATCAATACTGGAAAAATAGTTGTATAGGATAGAAATGGTAGGTTTGCATAATTTTGAAAACCCCTCAAAAAATACCCCTTTTTTGAAAATTCGTAGCTCCAGAACCAAAAATGTTAGAATCCTACAATCCTGCGCGACTATTCAATTTATTGGAAATTTCATTATCTTCAGTTCTGTAAATTATGATTTTTCTCTAAAAACTCGAAGTTTTCGAGATTAAATGGAAAAATAGAAGAAAGTTTGAAATTTTAGGGGTTCTCTGGGGTTTTGGGGGTGAGGCCGCCCTCTGGCGTGTCAGCAAATTTCAGATTCGAATTCAGCGACCCAAAATACATATAGAACCGTCGAGAAAAATTATTACGGGGCTGTTTCCTGAAAAACGACCACTTGACGACCATTATAAGATTGAATATTTTGTTCATTGATTATATTATTACGTTGTTTTAAAAAGATCTGGCAACGTTGCAGACTTTCAGAGCTAGAAAAGTTTAGCGCCATCAACCTCACGATAGTATAAATATTAAGATTAATATCCTTGAAATGATTTTGATAATTATATCGATGTGCGGTTCTCACCATTTATCTCTCATTCAATCTCTGTATCGAAATCAGTCAAATTATCCCTGTGAAAGGAATAGTAAGCTGTCTCCATAATTTTCACCAACTCTGTATTATTACAAGTTGCGGATTTCAAAGATCAATACAACAGCTATTGAGCGAGTTCTCCAAGCCAGGGGGTCACTAGTCTAAAATTCAATAATCAATAATCAAACAATCATATCTAATTGGGTAATGAGTGCCTGCCTGGATATAAGAGTTGAAGCTCACTTCTAGAAGAGGGCGCTGAACAAAAATACAAGTTCGCTTGGCAGTGTTGAGAAATTTCCAGTCCTCCAGCTCAATTTACAACTCAACCTTGCTGTGCTGACAACAATCAAGTCCATTATTTCGTCACTTTGGTCTGGTCTGTGTACTTTTGTGATTAGCAAAACGTCTTATGCAAGTCCCACAGTACAGCAGCTACATCAATGATCTTCTGATCTACGCCCTTCTTCCAAAGATTGACACATGATTTTGGGTCAAGGTCATTTGATCTATAGGACTGATAAGGATTGATAAAATGAATGCGTATCTACAAACGCACTTCTTCATACTTTTTAGTCATGAGAATAGAAATCACGTTTGCACGTTTCCACTTTGTTTGTATTCTCTTATCACTAACTGAATAACATAAAATCACTGAGCAAATAGAAAGTAACAAAAACTGCTCTCATGAATGACTATGGCCAATTAACAGAGTCTCTAATTGCAATATTGCTTTCTGAAACTAAGAACAATAATAGATTGGAGTCTATAGTAGGGAAAAACACGATATGTCTTTGAATGACTCATAAATTTATCACTTTTCCATGGAAATGTAGTTGATTCATGTGAAATAGCTAGGGTTCTGACCTGCTGTCAGGGGAGGGGGGACGATTAGGATGACGCATATTGCGTACTTGAAATTCTCGAGTTCCAAGGTTCTGAAAAAAGGTCAGCAGTGTTTTTAAAATGACTACTGACCACATCCATTGAGATTCCCAATTTTTTGAGGGGGATAGGTAAGGTTTAGAAGCTGAATTTTTTTCTAAAGTTTGGGTAGGTGCGGGAATTAACTTGAGGAAGTCAACTCCTGGTAGTGAGAACTGAAATAGATTTGTGGATGGAAATTATTTTCAACATTGCATTATAATTCTGCTCTCATAATTTTGAAGAGCATTCTGATTTTTGTTCCATGGATTCAATCCTATCACGTTTTTCGTATTATTATCCTCTCTCCAATACTAAGGGCCTACAGTATTACAACTATAATCTACTTGCACTAGACTACTATATTACAACTATGACGCATTTTATGACTCGTTCCACTACTTAATTCTACTATTGAAATACTTTTTAATTCTCACGAATGAAATACATAATATTATCATATTATCATTCCAAAGATCAATTCCGTCAGTTGAATCAACTGAACCTTTTGTATAGGATAAGGTGGATAAGCTGAATTGCCTATCAAACTGGTTTACATCAAGGTAAACTCACTAAGATGACCACACAATAACGTGTGCATATCAACAAAGCACTACAATTCACGAGACCAAAACCTGTTTCAGATTCCGATTGAATCTTATGGTCGGCACATTTTTCTATTGTATCATTAACATATTTCTCCATTTATGCTATCTTGATTCAATATAATGATGATTCAATTAACTTTTTTATAAAGAAAATTCCCAAGTAACTGAAGAATTTCAATTGCTATAACTAACTGTAAGCATGTTTGAATAAATTTTATATTATTGTATGTAGCGCATATCTTGTTGGACTCAAATTCGGTAAGAATTTTATTTTTAAAGTCTAAATAGTTGATAAGGAAATATTTTCCTGGCATTCCTGAATTGAAATGATTATGAAATGAATATTACAGGCTGACGTCCATCTCTATGACTGACTCAATAAAATAAGGCCAAGATTAGAACTATTGGACAACAACATCATACAAAAAAGGTTATCACTCTTGCCTGAAGATAACAAACTCAATCATGATAGTTACTCATCACTTTCCTACTCGTTGTATCTGCAACTCAACTTGAACGTTGAGTTCAAAACGAAGGTCATTCAAATAATCTTTATAATGATCATTTTCTAGGGAGATTCACTACATTCTGCCAGCATTGGTTCAATGAGAAGCATTGATGTTAACTATAAGAAATGCTGACTGAAGTAAATCTCACTCCTAGAGTGGCCTGTTATAGGCCCTATATGCATACAACATGTATATATATATACCACTCCATCAGGTATAATTTACGAAGATAAGACATCGCTAGTTTGTGCTGTAATTATCGTTGAGTAGAGTCGTGACAGCTGAAGAACAGTGATTGCTCTGCGTGGCCCAAATTCCAAATAATAGACAGAAGAGTGTTCTCAAATCTACATTAACATTGGATAGAAGAGATGTGTCATGCAATTACTATTCATTAGCGTGCAGGCAAGTTGATGGAGAAAAGAAGTACTGTAATTTGTGATTTGAATTAGTCACAAGACGCTAATCACCGAGAACTCACTATTTCACTGCTAACATTCGTGTGCTTGAATTGTAATGCCATTGTACTGCATAGGTACCTATGCATAATAATAATAATAATAATATAATAATAATAATAATAATAATAATAATAATAATAATAATAATAATGAGTTATTCTATTCTATTCAATGACAACTTATTTATTGGCACGAGAGAGCAATGTACTCACTATTGCTTTTGGGTTTAGACAAGTATGAACACTCTTGAAACACGATTCTTGTAATCATATCAGTTGAATTTTCCGTTCAAGAACTATTTTTGGATGTTCTTTCCATTTTCATCTCCAGTTGTAGTCATGATACTCTCTCTCGATTCAAGTATTGAGATATAACTTTATTTTACAATGCTCTTTCATAATTAAACGAAGTGAAATATTCGATATAGATAAGAAATCTATAGAAGTAGAAATATAGTAGATAGTAGATAGATATAGAAGTGAAATATAGATACGGTCTTTTGGAGGAGACGATAGGCTGTCGGTACCATCCAAGAATAGTATAATATAGTTTATACAATATCCTTGGGTCCCATCTACCTAAAAAGTAGTCGTCATCACTCATCATCATCTCTCTCACTCATTATAGTCCAGTCACTATATACATTGGTGCATGCAATTTATATTGTAGTTCTGATTTTTTAATATATTATTTGGGTACATAAGAGAAGTCCAGAACAAATTTCTTCATGCAAAATTTCCTTGTGCTAGAAACAGGGTGGCCCAAAATTTCGTATTTTCGGCTCATATTCCAGTTTTCAGCTATTTCTGCCAAATCTCGTAATCGGACAGGAAAATTTGCTCACGCCTTTTTTCTAAATTATAAAATTCTGAATAAAATGAGATCATTCAAAACTCTCTATCTCCAATGACTACTGAGTTATGAATTTTCAAAAATGAGTGAAATTTGAAGAAAAATTCAATTTTGATGAATTTTAGTTTTTGATCAACAATATCTCCCGATTGTTACCATTTACATGTATAATTCAAAATCATTCTGGGCGTATTTTTGTGCCTCACAATCTGAGATCAGGTAGAGCGCTCTATCTCATGAAGATTTCCAGGTAGCCTACACCTGATAACAATGCTCCTTGTATTGTGAGAAACACCTAATTTTCAGCTTCAACCATCATCACCAACTACATAGTCTTCACATTCATATTTCGCACAATGACAACTTCATAAGATTATGTTCTATGAGTATCACCCGTTAGATGCACTTCATTTCAGTATTTCCTAGTCAGGGCCGGCCCAATGGGTGGGCGGACCGGGCGGCCGCCCAGGGCGGCAGGTTTTGAGGGCGGCAAATTTAAAAAAACAAATAAATGATAAATTCATAATAATGTGAATAGTAAAATTATATAAGAAGCTTTCCCGAACTCGAGCTAATGATGACTTTTCTAAGATCAACAATGTCCCAGGGACATGGGTTCCTGAGCGGTCTGAGTGGTTTAGCGAACATAAAATAGCTCAACTCCTAGATCTTGAAGAATTGGTGAAGGAATTTCTCCATGCAAAGGTCAGTCGAGTTCTACTTAATTAAACAGGTGTGTTTAACAAACTTGTGTTGCAGAAATTGTAGTTTTAATTACTTAGAAAGTCAAGTAAGCCAAGTTATTCTCTCTTGCAGTCTATGTCTGTGCAGAGGCTAAAAATAAACTTTCTAGTTTTTCGATTTTTATATCATCAAGCTATCAAAATGAAAAAGTTTTCTCAGGAAAACATTTTTTATCGATCATTACTTTTTGAGATATGAGCGCCCAAAGTTTTAATTTTTTGGACAGAACATTTCAAATTCGATAAGAGGTAAATCCATGAGATTCAGAGGATAAATCCTTCAGGGTATTGTTGATTGAATAAAACAAAAAATGTCTTGAAATATAAATTGTTGAAAAACTTTTTGTTTTATTCAATCAACAATACCCTGGAGAATTTATCCTCTGAATCTCATGGATTTACCTCTTACCAAATTTGAAATGTTCTGTCCCAAAAATTTAAACTTTGGGCGCTCATAAATCTCGAAAAGTAATGATCGGAGAAAAAATGTTTACCTGAGAAAACTTTTTCATTTCGATAGCTTGATGATATACAAATCGAAGCCTTAAGCCGAATCTTAATCCTTAAGGCTATGCAAATGCTAAAAATAAACTTTCTACTGGTGATATTTTTCAAAATTTTTGGATTTGTATATTATCAAGCTATCAAAATGAAATAGTTTTCTCAGGAAAACATTTTTTCCGATCATTTCTTTTTGAGATATGAGCACCTGAAGTTAAAATTTTCGGGACAGAACATTTCAAACTCGGTAAGAGATAAATCCAAGAGATTGAAACGATCAACTCTTCATGGTATTGTTGATTGAATAAAACAAGAAAATATAAAAAAAAATTCTGAAAATATCATTTTCTGTGAAAGTTATTCAATTTACCAAAAATGAATCAAAAACGTTATTTTTGATCATTTTTAGTAAATTGAACAACTTTCTTAAAAATTGATATTTTCAGGAACTTTTTGTTTCATTCAATCAACAATACCATGAAGAATTCATCCTTTGAATTTCAAGAATTTATCTCGTACCGAATTTGAAATGTTCTGTCCCAAAAATGTAAACTCTAGGCGCTCATGTCTCAAAGATAATGATTGGGAAAAAATGTTTTCCTGGGAAAACTTTTTGATAACTTGATAATATACAAATCGAAAAACTTTGAAAAATATCACCAGTATGAAGTTCATTTTTAGCTTTTGCACAGCCTGTTTCTCATTGTGTACATGTTTGGAACATAAAAATAGTTTAATCAGATATTATTTGTTATTGTTCCCCAATCTATATCTTAGTATATAAAACCGAAATGGCACTCACTGACTGACTGACTGACTGACTGACTGACTGAATGACTCACTCACTCACTCACTCGCAGAACTAAAAATCTACCGGACCAAAAACGTTCAAATTTGGCAGGTATGTTCAGTTGGCACTTTAGAGGCGCACTAACAGATCTTTTGGCAATATTTTAACACTAAGGGTGGTTTTAAAGGGATTAAAGTTCGTCTTTTAGCATGTATATTCATCTTATTCTCTTAATTATAATTGAAAAATGTCCATACCATATGTTGATATAGAACTATAATCTAGAGAGAGTTCCTCTTCGAAACAGTTGTTAACTTGTAACTAAATTAATAATTTTGTCAGGTTGGCATTGAGTTGAGTTGACTTTGTTAGGTTGGCACCAAGTTGAATATTGAAATGCATTTATCGCGAAAAAATTGATTGGGCACTGCTACTTCAATCAGAGCTATTCCTGGGAACATTATATTACTAGCCGTCAGGCTCGCTTCGTTCACCATATCCGTTTAGCCAGACGTTTAGTCTGGACCCCCGACTGGATCGTCCTAACATATGATCGTCCTACAAATGAAAAATGGATTTGGGAATTTTATCAGAAGTATTTCAAAAGACATGCAGCTTTGAATATAGAAATTATCCATTTTTTGTGCATTGGAATATGGGCTTAAGTACACTCAACAATAAATTCTCCACTTTTCGACCGAATTTGACTTATGATGCATGATTTTGGACCATCTTGACGAGCCGAGAAGAATGAAGTGTAGTACGATGAAATCTGAGCATTGTGTCAGAAGTTATAAGTGTTTGAAAGATCCTTGAGGTGTCCTTAAGCGCGCCTCTCCACTAGGAAATACTGAAATGAAGTGCATCCAACGGGTGATTCCCATAGAACATAATCTCATGAACTTATGTCATTGTGCGAAATATCAATGTGAAGACTATGTAGTTGGTGATGATGGTTGAAGCTGAAAATTAGGTGTTTTACACAATACAAGGAGCATTGTTGTCAGGTGTAGGCAACCTGGAAATCTTCATGAGATAGAGCGCTCTACCTGATCTCAGATTGTGAAGCACAAAAATACGCCCAGAGGGATTTTGAATTGTACATGTAAATGGTAACAATCAGAAGATATTGTTGATCAAAAACTAAATTTCATCAAAATTGATTTTCTCTCCAAATTTTACTCATTTTTGAAAATTCATAACTCAGTAGTCATTGGAGATAGAGAGTTCCGAATGGTTTCATTTTATTCAGAATTCTATAATCTAGAAAAAAGGCGGGAGCAAATTCTTCTCTCCGATTACGAGATTTGGCAGAAATAGCTGAAAACTGGAAAATGAGCCGAAAATACGAGGTTTTCGGCCACCCTGTATCTAGCACAAGGAAATTTTGCATGAAGAAATTGTTTCTGGACTTCTCATATGTACCCAAATAATATATTGAAAAATCAGAACTACAATATAAATTGCAAGCACACCCCCTTCTTTATGTCTATATTGACTGGACTACTAGGAACCCACGCAAAAGAGGAGGTGTATTTCTTTTAAACCAGGTGTTTGATAACTCCAGGTGCTTGATTGGACTAATCAAGTTTAGATTAGACTAACCCGGTTTCCAATGAAACCAGGATCTGATCTAAGCGTACACCTTGGCTAAAATAGACGGAATGCTTCGATTACTCTAGGTGTTCGATTACACCAGGTTGTCTAAACGATACCTCGTCTAATCAATACACAGGACGTGAAATCCACATTCACTCGTTAACTAAGATACTTCAAGTCATTCGAAGAATGAAGTACAGATAATTTTTTTATAAATAATTTGATGATGACCGTTTGACAGCTGAGAATGAATTAATAAATTGAGAAAACGCAATTCCCTCCCAAAATTAACTATCTTTAACTGTGAAATTCGAAATCTTTTTTCGAGTAAGCCTAAATTCGTAAGCCTAGGTTTCTCTGCGATGACGTAATCACGCGAAAGTCTACTGCAGCTATTGCTATGGATGTGTTTTCTCTGTCTTCACGCGTGCAACTCTCTGTGATTCCCGCCAATTCAGCAATGCGTGATCCCTCTGCGCGACGCACTCAAGTCTGCGATCCCAGACTTTTGCGTGGCACGCAGTAGTTATTTGCCAATAGTCGCCATTCCACCTTCCTCCATTCCACAATCTTCTAGTGATAAGAGGTGTTGTTAACAGTGGCGTATCCAGAAAAAGATCACAGGGGATCATAGCATTGACGTAGGAAGAACCTAAACTTTTGGGGGTCACCGGGGGGCGTGATGGTATTGAATATCCCCCACGAAAGGTGTGTCCGGGGGCTCTCCTCCAAAAAATGTTGATAATATACCTTCAGATTAGTGCGATTCTACGTGATATCCACTGAATTTTCATCTCATTCAATATTTCGTTCAAGGTTTTTTTTTGTTCAAGTTGACTAATTATTATGTCGATTTCCCTTTGAAAATATCATAGACCTATGATTTTTTTATTGAATAACAAAAAGAATGGAATTGCATTTTAGTAATTCAATTGTTTAAAAAATAATGATGTTTTAGTAACCTGAATAGGCCTACTCATTTCAGATTGGAAACTATAATTTCAGCTCACATTTTTATAGAAACTTCAACACCATAGTATTAGGCTTAGCTTCAAATTGATTCATTCACTATTTTTCAATTTCTCATATTTTTTCCCAAATTTCACAATACATCCCCATCTCCCTCCTGCATATGACACTGGTTATTATATAATGCAACTGTAACTACGGAATCCAATGTTGCATAGAATCCAACAGCATTGTTGATACACCAACCCAAACAACCAAATCAGCCATTAGCCATTTTCACACCGATATCTCGCCCACACAACAGGACAGGACAGAATTAACACTGATGGACAGTATTAGTATTAGAGGAAGCTGTGGTTCATAACTGCGCGAGGTTTACTATTCACAGAATAGTTCCTCATAAAACAACATATGTTGAAAGCCTAAAATATTCCCTAAACTTGGTTTCATTATCCAACGGATACATGGAAATCAAAATTGTAAGAAACCCTTCTTCCTCTCGATGCCTTCTTCCTGTCAATAAAAAGTTCAAAGGGTTTTCATTTACAAAATTCATTAGTAGATTTTCTTCATTATCCTCTTCGTCCAACATCAAAGCTACAGCAACTTGTCAGACATCTATGTTGTCTTTGACTGAAAATATAATCGCGCGCTGTGAGGTTGGTGCCAGAGAAAACACCCACTTTTTTATATGATTGCTTGATTTCCGCGTATCACTGATGACGGATCACGCAATAACGCTGCGTGGTTCAGAGAAACCTAAGCTTTGATGTCTGGGATCCCAGACTTGAGTGCGTCGCGTACAGGGATCACGCATTGCTGAATTGGCGGGAATCACAGAGTTGCGCGCGTGAAGTCAGAGAAAACACTACTTTCCTAGCAATAGCTGCAGCAGACTTTTTCGTGATTACGTCATCGCTCATCCCGCATCACGCAGTGACACTGCGTGGTTCAGAGAAACCTAGGCTTACCTTGAAATGTCATATTGCATTACGTTGCAGAGAGACTATTTTCAAATTTATAATAGGCATTATTCATGGGTGATAGAATCAAATGATGTTAATTGAAAAAAAATATTATATTCATGACTAATCAACAATTCTGTATCTTGATTTGGAATCAAATCAAGGAAAAACATGAATTCATGAACATCATTAAATCGAAAATGATCAATATCCTATTGTTCATCTATGTTTCATTCGTTGTTTTGGAAATTTGAGGTTTCAAAGTTTGATAGAGTATATTGATCCAGCTCTTGAACATTTTTCTTCGATGGATGATTAGAGTTACTCACCAGTTCTTCTCTAGGGTTCAAACCCTACTAATAAGTTAGAATTGGAATTCACGTTGAAAGGTGACCTTTGAATTCTTTAAAATAGTGATTTGGATAATGAATATTCATAGCATCAACTTTTATAATCATTTGTGAGATTCTAGACATAGTCAGCAATCAGCAAAAAATAGAATTTGTTGTAATTAGCTGGTAGCTCTCAAGCTGCTAGCTCTGAACAATCATCAATGAACTTTCTCATTCACATAGTAGCCTGCAAATTTTCACAAATCATTTCATTGGAATGATGATCGAGATGATCACGGAACCAAAATTTTGTTCTACTAAATGATAGATTACAATATTATTACTGTAAGTCCACTAATATAAGCTAGCCTGTCCCAAACTCAAACTTACATTATTGCCAAGGAGAATGTCAGCACTGGGCTTGAGCGTCGGTAATTGGAGATATGATGGTGGGATACTTGTGGACTCATAGTGTCAGGTGGGCTCCGAACCACCGGGTAGTGGTTTTGTCACTTATAATGCATGAGAGTATTACAGACTACTCTCAGAAGAAATGTCTTCAAGCAGGCTACGTTCCAACCAGAAACCAAAAGCACTAAGCTTTTCTCATATTTGCGATCAAATGGTTTAGCCTGCACGGATAATCATCATAATCCCTCTTCAAGTCTATCGTTCTATACATTGAATTGCGGCCAATACTCGACCAATCCAAGAAATTATATTACACAGTAACTTCAAGTAAGAATCAAAACAACTATGAGATGGCATTCATCCGACATGAAAATGTCGATTCAAAAAATCACAACAGATAAAATGCCCTGAAGTTACTGTAACGTCTATAAAAAAATTAGAATGAGAAATCGTAGCCGAAATAATCACCCAAACGTGTCAAATTACTCGATCGAATCAATATCGATGGATTCGTTGCAAATTCCACAAGATGGATAGGAGGAGCATTATAGCAGCACTATAACAGAATCTTGCACATTAAATAGCAGGACCGGTCTTGAATATTGCATATCAAAATTGTGAATAGAGTTTTGCAATACTCCAATTAGATTGTAGCTTAAATGCGTTCAACCGAATTTCAGCTGTGAGTAAAGCTCTCCAACACTTATTGAATGAATAGCCTTGAAACAGGTTGCCATTTAAAACGATCTGAAATTCAAGTTGTCTGTTCTTTCTGCAGCACTTTCATTTTGGAAAAGTTACGTTACACACGGAGAAAGAAGATTTTCTAATCTCTGATTATATATCATTTGATCAAAATTCAGCATTCTCTACAGTTCACGTAAGTGCCCCTAAAAATATGCATAATGTACACGAAAATCTGATTGAACTATTCGAGATTAAATCAGTGAATTTTGTGTTTTCACAAGTCATCACACGTCATTATTTTAAACAGTCAACCAAAATCAATCGAATAAGTTATGATTGTTTATAATTTAATTGGCAATCTTGACAACTTGATATTGAAGTTGGTGCCTCAATAGATTGTGATAAGAACTCACAAAAAGCATGAGAAATTGTGTGAAAAGACAAAACTTGGCGTAATGAGAAAAAGTAATCGGATTCTTGGAACAAAAATTACAACTCAGATACGCGTGATATCATACCTGCTAACTAGTTTTACAGTTAGCATCAGCCAAATATTCCAAATTGCTCGACCGATTGCCATGTAACAGCACTAGTTTGACTCATATTGGTGTTCTTAATACGAGTCTTTGAACCTGTTTCTGAAAACAGTGATACTACTGTACTTCTTCAATATAGATAGAGTTATCTGAGCATTTCAAAATTTAAAACGTGTCAATAAAGGCATATCATTAGGTATATTCGATGATATATTTCGTATTGCCACAAAGAATGTTTATAATCTCCACTAGTGTTTTGATGATATGCATTGCAATAGTTCAATAGCTTCGACTATGGACAATGTTAGAGGAGATATCAATAGCCTTGAACACTAACTTGACTTCCTTGACTCCAGCTCCAATCCTAATAAAGCATCAATCCAATCCACAAAGCTTTCTCTATGCCTAGCAGATAAAATTTTTGAAGGAATCTGTTATCAATAGTGTTTACGAGTTTGTGTTTCTTGAATAGTTCCAAATTTTCTCAAATAACTCAACATTATTCGTTAAAAGTGGTAATTGAGTGGAATATTTCTAATTAATTTATCAATTTAAGCCATCTAAATTCAAAATTTATAGTTTAAATGTTTATTTTGGACCAAAATTCTATAAAAATTGTACACGTGAAATTCTAACCTTATCTTGAACTTTGTCACCTATAGTCCAGTCACCATATACATTGGTGCATGCATATATTGTAGTTCTGATTCTTTCAAATATTATTTGGGTACATGAGAGAAGTCCATAACCAATTTCTTCATGAAAAATTTCCTTTTGCTAGATACAGAGTGGCCCAAAAACCTCGTATTTTCGGCTCATTTTCCAGTTTTCAGCTATTTCAGCCAAATCTCGTAATCGGACAGAAAAATTTGCTCTCGCCTTTTTTTAGATTATAAATTTTTGAAAAAAATGAGATCATTCGGAACTCTCTATCTCCAATGAGTACTAAGTTATGATTACAGGCAACCCAGTAATTTATCATTATGTCTCTCAGTAATTTTGTTCTTTAACCATTCAGCTCAAACTGGAAATTCCGCACACTTGAGAAAATGTAGAATAAAATTGAACGTGAATTGAACCTGAATTATTATTTGTACTGAAATTAGACGAAACGAAATTGAGCAATGTATTGCTTGTTCAAAGAAATTTTCACTTGTTCAGGACAACATGTTTATTTTAACATTGCGATGATAGACGATAGAGAGCTTATACAGTTTATTGTGAGAAAAGTTGAGTAAATAATTCAGTTCTGATTATTCATCCTCATTGAAATCATTATCATCAGATCCAATTTTCATTCATTTTTCTATCAGATGAGTCTGTTATTGGAAAATGATATTTTCACAACTTCAGTTGTGACTATTATTGAATGATAAAAATTCTACTCGAATACGGTATTAGGAGTAGAGTGAAACAATCTTTCCAGCCTACCAGTGAACACAAATAAGTAGCCTATATTAAATGAATGAACAAGAATTAGGTAGCTTTTTATCGTAGTAGTGGAAAAATACTACCTATGTGGTGGTATAATGAACTTATGTTTCATTGCAAGTGGAATAACCATAACTTGGTTTGTGAAAGTGGCATGTTACTTTCAACCAAATTATGAAATGATAATTGGAGGAGATTGGCTCCACCGTTTACACCTGCTCCATTTGTTTGATACGAGAGACTGAATGAGAACATGTGACACTGTTTTCTATGTAATATAATCATTCTCAAAATTATTCTATCCAATGACCGGAATGATAATTGGAGTTGAGAGAAATGTAAAATGTCTTCTCTGCCAACAATTACAAGGATAGTTGAAGTGATTAAGTATAGTGATATAATCTAAAAATGTTCTGTAATGCATCGCTGACTAACTTTCTTATTCAGCCAATTACCTATATGAACCGCTTGCGTATCTCAACTGTCGGAAAAACAAACTTTTTCTTCCATTTCTCAGGTTATGAAGATCCTAGGCTATGATTTCCTTGACTACACAGATGGAAAATGAAGCTTTCAACATTTTGTTTTCTTCTCTCAGTTTTAGGCTGTTAACTCGAAACCAATACAATTAATCCATAGGAGAATGATATATCAGCATGGGGTTAATTCATGACATTCATGATAATATTGTTGTTCATGACAGTAATTCAAATCGTAATATAGTACAAGTTATTATTAAGAGAACTGGGAAAAGACAAAAATACTATTTTGAGGGTGTTTTCATAAACTATGTATTCTGAGCCATGTTGGCTAACATCATAATACTATTACTATATGATCTTCTTAGATTCTAAGAGAGAACATTCCTCTAAACATCATCATATCTCCAAATAACTGAACTCATGAATACACAGTCTCTCGAATAAACCCATTTTAATCGGCTACAGATAGAAGAGGCTGCCGTCTTTTCTTGCACATCTAAGAAAACCGGAGAGACATGGGAAGCGGATATCTCTAGACGCCATATACAAACAATGGGGATAGTAACTTAGTTACAAGTGAGTTGGTGCACGAGGAAATGTTAGTTGTGCTGGGGTTTCACACCGTTAAGTCAGTACGTGACAGTTCAGCTTCATCTTCATTATAAATTCCTTGCACATAGCTTATTTGCCTTATTAGAACAATCTCTACTGAGATACAGGAGGCGCCTGTTTATTGTAAAACAACTTGCTGATTCAAGGTTAAATTTGTTTGAGTACCTACTGTGAAAGAGAAGAGGTGTATGATTGTCCAATCAAGAGAAATTGTAATGTTAAGATCTTTGAAATGAACAGATGGATTAAAGTGTAAGTTCTGTGTACAGTGAATTGTTCCAGCTCCAATCGTGAATTGTTCCATCACGTGACTAGTGCAAAATGTTCCCATGGAACGCCATTTCAAAATCATTGGTTCATGCTTTTGGCGCGCACATATAACGTTGATTTACACTAAAATGTGTCGTTTAGTAGCTGCGTGAATGAAGAAAGGCTGTTTTACAAACCTACCGTCTAGAAAAGTGTAAAATTCTTTTATTCCATTACTCTCAAATTTTCTATCGAGAAAAATTCATTTAATGAATTCTTATCAAACATCATATTGTTCAATTGTTGGTTATGTATTCTATGCTATGGTGAACAAACTATAATAATCGACCAATGAGAGCTCAGATAGTTGGAACTGTACCAGGTCAGACAATTTATCACACTTCGACTGTGGGGCAGAAAGCTGGAACTGGAACAGGATTCTGGATCAGAATCTGTCAAAATTCCTCCCATGGAACGTGGAACTTTTTACTTGGTAAATTGTGAATCGGACAATTTACCACATTCCACGTAACCTACACAGAACGGGCCCAATGTAGTAACTACAACAAATGTAATATTGAGATCTTTGAAATGAACATGGAAAATGGAATTGAAATATTACTTTCAATCAGAAATTGTTTCTCGTGGAAGTTGAACGGTCCCATCATACACATGTAACTCACTAATAATAATCATAACTTAATTTATTAAGCTCACAGAATAAAGAATGATTTCAATCTTTTGATTAATTAGCTCCGATTGGTTGTTAGGAACAATTATTGAATAATTATGCATGAATTCCTTCATGGGTCACAATGCAGAAAAATATTCAATTCGTTTCTTACAGAACTATTATCTATTATGACTTTTCAAGGGAATGGCATTGTGGCTGAATGATTTTGCCACTAATGGGATGAAATCAGCAAGATAAGACGCTACAAAGTGATGAAATATGAATTCATGCAATCTATTGCAGTGGAAAGGTCATTTAAGCAACAGTGGAGTGTATTTTCTCTAAATTTCATACGCTTTGTTCCTGATAAACTAGCTGCAACCTTTCTCATTTCCTTTAAACAAAGATAGGATGCTGCTTGATATTATAATAAATTATTATTATGCTTCACGTTCTGGAGCTGATTGTGAGCATCCCAATTATGAGTATCTGAAGACCCAAGGATCTAATAGGGAAAATGCTATAAATAAATCTAGGAGAGGAAATTATTACGTAAAAAAGTATAATATTGGTACAATCGAGTTACTGTTTGATAGATTATTGAAAAACAGGGAAATTTAATAGATAAAAATAATTGTTTCTGCCATCAGTGAATAGGACTGGAACAGATAGCCATTCTATTGACCATGTAGGATGTAATCAATCTATAAGGAACTTCTCCATTATTATTCCACCACTATAAAAGTTGATAGTCAACAACAGTGAAACTATCAATAACATTTCACTTGCGTATTTCTTCCCCTTCACTCATGAAAGATATCAACTACGACTGAAACGCAATTGCGTGAATGACTCATGAGAAAATGTTGTGACACTGGCAGTGATTGACTAATATCGAGTACTTATTTTAATATGGAGGATTAACTTGCATCTTTGATGAGTTCGAATCAAAATTGTTGTTCATGATAGATGGTACAAAGTATAACAATATAAAGTTTTGCTCGGATCATCTAAGATAATTTATTATTTCATCTGTAGATAATACCTAGAGAGCTCATCTTCATAAAACTAAAACTATTTTCGAAAGTTCTCAGTCAATAAGAAGGGGAAAAGAATAATCCATTCAAAGATTGTTTTCATTTATCCTCATTTCTATTAATAAAAATTCTATAGACCTATAATTTCTATTTCTATTGGTCTATAAAAAATATTTGAGCATTGATTCTTTATTCTAGAGAGAAAGTATGTGTAGCTTATATTTACTTGGCTTTGCGATATGATTAGAGTGCAATATTTTTGTGATTTATCTAGTTTTCCAATCGTCAAAATTTGAAATTCATAGTGTTTGTTGTTTTTAAGTAAAAATGGACTAAATTTCAGAAAAGTGAAATCATAAACCAATTTCGAACTTTCAAAATGTAATCTAAATTTGGGAGAGAAATAGTACATGGAGTATCCTTAGTTTTTCTCTCTTGTAAAAAAAAGAATGAATGACTGCAAGAGAAAATTGAATCTTGAATGTTCCCTCCAATAATGTCCCATGGAATACAATAAATGATCTGTGGTGCTCAATATAAGGTGGGATTACTTGTTTATTCATTCAACTACAAACAAACAACAGCTTTGTAAGTCCTAATTCGGTCTTAATCCTATATCAGAATCAGAAATACAGAGCTTATTATGTATGGTGTCATCCTTAATAATTGATGAGAGGAGTCTGGAGAGGGAGAAGCTCCCTTTAAGTAATAAGCCTCTCATTACAGAATAGGATGGTCTCTATCCATCGAGTAATAAGCCGTAAAAAAGTTATAAACTTCCAGAGCTTCTGTCCGAATGTTGTTTACGTATTTTCAATTATTTAGGTATCATCAATAATTTCAATATATATTGTTCACTAAGAATTTTTGCTTACTGGAATCGATGATCACTTGCTATTCTAATTGAGCTGTGATGACAATGAAATAATTTTTATTTTTCTTGTTAAATTAATCAAGTTGAAATTGTAGATATAATGTTTGTCAATCATGTTTTGTACTCACTTTTCATACAAAGAACCAATAACTTGAAAGGTTTCCACTAACAATACATTTTCTACATGCACGCAACCCAAGTAATAATATCATTTTGATACACAAATTTTAACATTTGAAACCGTTATGAATATAACAGATTCCACTCCACTATAAACTTATCGTGAAATCGCTTTAGGCTACTTACCTTGAAACTTGGCGAGCGAGCGATGAAATAAGAACAGAAGCTCAGGTAAACAATAACAAAAACACACTAACTGAAGTTAACAAATAAAAAGAACAATGGAGTCAATTTGTAATGTTCTGAATTATTGTTGTGTGTTTTGTTTTCGCGAATGCACACGCGCTTCACAATAAACGCAGAGATCAACAAATTGTTAGTGGATAGTTGGTGAAACGTGGCAGTCATAAATTGGAGAAAAAATTTAAACTGATTTATGGAAGTATCTGTTGACGAGAGACATGCGCGCACGAGTCTACAGACTAGACTACTAACTACCATCCGCTTGATAGATCCAAACACGACTGATCTCTTGCATTGCAAGGATTAGCACTGAGCCACTGAGTGACTTGTGACCTCTGAGCTGTTCAACGGCGCTCAGCTACTCAATGAATGCAGCAACAACCTCTCAGCTCTCAGTAGGTCTGTCTCTCTTTGTCGTCTTTCGATGTTGTTTGATCCCCTGATACACCTTCAAATCATTCGGTCCAGTTTTACCTCCACCATCAACAACCAATCGATGTATGTGTTTACGATTCATGTGTGTAAACTATGTATGTGTTTATCGTATTCATTTCATTGTGAGCCAAACTATGTGCACGCGCATTCACAATACTCCTATCCACCCGGTTTATTTGCTGAGAGAGACTAACCTTCTGTTACAAAGTTCAATTGATCGGTGTAGCCTCTAGGCTCTAGGCTGTAGGTTATCAATATTATTATTATTATTTGATAAACTAATGAACAAGAATCAGATCGGATTTGGTCATCTGTGAAGGTTTTTTGGAGTTTGATGTTAGAACAATAATAATGCTATTGTAATGAGTAAAATTACCGTCGTCCAAGGACGTACAACTTCTTGTATTTTTCAATTCCTGTTCATCAGAACAATATTGTCAACATTCTCCAAAAGTCAGTTATTCTTAGAAAGAAAGGTACAAATAAAACAATAATCCATATTCTTTTCTGAAACTTTCTCGCTTACGAAACTCGCCTATATCCTAACCAAGTCTCTATAATCGATGAATAACCAAATATTCATAAATTCTGATAAAAATATAATTTTTCGCAATCCTGCACGACATAATTCAAAGAGAAGTGGTGATTGAATCAAGCCTGAAAATCTCTTTCCACTTTTTGACGGAAAATAAAAAAATGCTGGTGAGCGAAGTTAGCCTAATGATCCTATTTCTGGAAGATCTAGCCGGGGGTCCAGACTTATAAGGCGAGCGAAGCGAGCCTGTCGGCTAGTAATAAACATTTCTGTGACCCTCCACGAAAATTATATTTTGATGAATCATCTTATTCTGGTGTGTGAGCGCTTTTATCGATAATATAAAGAGCCTAATTTTGTTTTATTATGGTTTTATGACAAATTCTCTCTCAGTAAACGTGTATCATAGATAATCCTGAAAAGTGAGAAATAGATATTCTTATACCCTCCACATATAATTCTGAACTGACGAATAGAATTATCTCTGTTCTATTCTATATCCAATGATATCTACATCCACTCGCAAATGTTCTCTCTATGGTTGTTTGAATTTACAAACTGTTGGCAAATGTCGATTCTATTAATTATCCACTATGTAGAGATAGCAGACCTCGTGTTTCTCCAGCGTTATTGTCCTGTCACCAGCTGGCTCAGATCTTTGAATAGTAGACTTGAGATGCGCGTGAACCCTAGCGTCAGGTGATCAATTTTCATAACGGAAAGAAAAGTTGTGTGAGAGCGCCACATCATTTTTTTTCCTCTATATCAATGTTATATTTCTTACATCGCACAGATAGAATTTATTATAAAACACATTATTTCATTATTATTATACAGAGATGAGTAGGTTACTGGAATGAATTCGACCCCATTCCAGCACCCGCTTTCCAATAATCATTCAAGATTCTTACTTGTACATCAAACAATGGATATTGGTGAAATATATAGTATTTTCATATTATTATTTTATTCATGAGTGCACCTCTAAATAGGATAGTAATTGGTGATAAACTGGAAGGAGTGATGGATTGCTGACATGATCAATGGACAGGCGAATTAGAAGTTGTGATAATTTGTTCCAATCATGTCACTGACATTGAATAATAATAGTTTCGAATGTCTACAAGCTGAGCACTTCCTGACTCCTTATCTTGGCCGATTCTTTGTTCACTCTCACTCATGCTCTGTTATCAATTTACAAATATTCGAGACACAAAGACTCCGGTCAATGAATTCAAACATTCATTGTTACAATTTTGGATATGTTTCGTGAGATAGATGATATTATACAAAAAAGTTAAATATTATCCATCAAAGAGACCCATTATACATCACCGATTCCGCTTTGGAAAAGAGTAGGCTAGTTCAAAAAATTCGTAGTCATCATGAGATGAAATGAAAAATGAGCTTTAATGAAATGAAATAATATTGATCACTAATATAAGTATCAACTTGCTAAACATGATGATCTGAGTAGAATAATTGGAATAATGGAATGTGATTTTCATCAGGGTGAGCGATTAGCAGTTTTATCGAACCAGAAACATTAAAAAAGATTCCAGATTTCAATGACTCAATGGAGGGATATGTTGTCTGAAATTATTTGAATAATCGTGCTCTCTTGGAGAATGACTTCATCGAATCTAATTGAATTTTTTATCTGTTTGGTTGGATGTGTTTGTGGGTCGTGAACACGGGAAAGAACCAATGGTGGGTCGCCTAACAAAACAGTACGGTGACTGTAACATTATCAAGGGGGTATTTGTTGGGGTGCTTGGCATGTCCCCCAGTCACTGCGAAGGTTATGGACAATACTTTTATGAGTCAAAATGTGGAAATCTAGGGAACGTTTTTCCAAATCATTTTCCTCATTCATCAACCTCTTCTTTTTCGCAGTTTTCGTCTCCATTCATCAATAAGTTCCTGTCGCTGTTGATACATTCTCTGAACATTTTCAAGCCAAATGTACTAATCTATCATCAATTATCTTGTATGATTACGCCCACCAGAATTGCAAAGTCCTTTTACAGCAATTATTTCCATTAGCAGAAAAACAAACCCACACACTCTATGATACCAGCATATTATTGGAATTCTTTGTTTATTCAAGTGAATCAATAGCACACAGCTTTCTAACCCGGAACCAGGTCGTTTACGTATTGACGCACTCGTGTTTTATTCAACAAAGCTAATTTGACAAACACTCACGAGTTCAAAGTTGAATTGTGATAAAATTCACAGATTTTTCTCACGATGTTCAGCCAATTCGATAATATGAATCAAGTAAATATAGGAATGAAAACGTGTAACCTTTGGACGACATGAAAAACTAGGTCAATTCATTTTTTGATAAAGCACTGGATTTAATTTTCGTACCTTTATTGTATTGAACATGAATCACACAAAAGATGAATACAGTGACTAAAATTTCTAAAATAGTCAATATTGTTGTTCGATTGTAGATTGCATTCGGTTGTATAAAACATGTTCAATTCAATATACGTTTTGTTGTTGTGGCGTTGGCGTTGTAGGGTGATGAGTATCCTCATGATGATTCACTGAAATGAATAATTCACCATGAAAATGGAGAAAATGATTATAACCGTTTTGAATATGATTCCTGTGGAGTATAGACTCATTCCTGCACACAGAAACCAATTATTAATGTCTTTGCATGAGGTAAATATATGATTCACGGTACTTTGCTTTTCATGAAATCATGAAATCAGCACAACTTAAATATAACGTCTTGTGACGGTGATAATTTGCTTACCTTATCTATAGACGCAAGTATACATTTCTCCTGACTTATATTCTAGATGAATTCGATAGCAAGTGATGCGTACTGTAACCCAATATATATTTTTATGAAGATTCACTTGTAATCAGCTTCGGTTGAATGGGAAGCATTGACGCTATTCATGAGGAATGCTGACAGTTCCAAGTGAATATCAATACAAATTGATTGGAAGAAGTTTTGATCAGTGAATCGGTAGACTCTGAAGCTGCGTTTACATACCAAATTTATTAACAAAATGTTAATTTTTTCATCCTTATAGATACTATTAGATTGAACGGATAAGACTGTTTATTACTCAGGTAGTTCAGAAAGCTCAAACCTCAAAGGTGTAATTATTGACCAATCCATCAAGAAGGCAGTTAGAAACTTTTTACCATTGTCAGACAGAGTAATGCTTCTTCAGTTGAATTTGGACGTTGGCGCAATGAATCTGATCCAAGTCTATGCTCCAACTGCAGAAAAAGAGGATGAGATAATAGAAAAGTTCTATGAAGATCTACATAGTGTGATGGAGGTTATAAAACATCAAGATGTTACTGTAGTCATGGGTGACCTGAATGCAAAGATTGGGGGCGGTCAACATAACCAATGGATTGGTCGTTTTGGACTGGGAGAACGAAATGAGAGAGGAGATCGCCTTCTTCAATTTTGCCAGGAGAACAATATGGTTGTCACAAATACCCTTTTCGAAATACCCAAAAGACGACTTTATACTTGGAAATCACTTCAGGACTCAGAAGAGAGAATTATTCGGAACAAGATTGACTATATTATGATTAACCAGAGGTATAGAAATGCAATTAAAAGTGCTAACGACATATCCTGGTGCTGATGTTCACTCCGATCACAATCTTTTGGTGGCAGAGATGAAAGTTGGATTGAAAAAAACAAAGCCATTAAATACACACATTAAGATAGACACCACGAAGCTCAAAAATGTCAACCTCAAATCAAGACTTTGTCAGGAAATCAATGGAAAGCTGGAATCTATAGATGATAAGGTATGTGGAGTGGTCGAGCCTGAAACAATATGGAGGGAATTTAAGACGGCTTTACTACAAGCAAGTAGGAATTATCTCAACTGCGAAAGGACACATAGGAGCAAGCAGTGGATGACAGAGGATATACTCAATCTTATGGAAGATCGTCGGAAATTCAAAACTGGTGACAAGCAAAGATACAAGAGAATACATAACGAAATTCGATACAAATCTAGAAAAGGGAAGGAGGCATGGTTAAAACAAAAATGTGATTTAATAGAAAACCTAGAACGCTTAAATGACTCTCATAACATGTATAAGAAAATAAAACAGTTCACTGGAATGCAAAATAAATGCAGATACTATTTAACTGATGATAATGGGAAGATAATTCTAGATGTGAAAGATCAATTGAAGTCATGGGAAGTATACATACAGGAACTTTTTAATGACGAAAGGGAGCTCCTCTGCTGTGATGATAGTGAGGACTCTGGACCAGATATATTAAAAAGTGAAGTAGAAGTTGCCATAAAAAAACATCAAAAGTGGAAGGGCTGTAGGTCCAGACGAACTCCCTGGAGAAATTCTCAAACTCATTGAAGATGATAATGTGAAAATACTCACATTTATATAATCAGATTTACAAAACTGGTATGATGCCCACTGAATGGCTGAAGTCAATTTTTATACCTCTCCCAAAGGAGACAAATGCTAGAAAGTGTCAAGATTATCATAAGAGAAAGCAAGGCATTTTCGAAATCTGTAAAATGACCTATTTTTGGTGGGCGATAACAGATACCAACGAGTAATTTATCAGTACTAGATAAGGATAATAGCATAGTAGATCAAGTAGCATAAACTCTGGTCTGGAACAATACTCTTGTTTAGATGTGATTGAAACTTTTGTTTTGATACCATCTTTCACATAAATTGCTACACTCCCACAAGCTTTATTTAATCTATCATTCTGGAGTAGATTATATCCAGGTAATGCAACAAAATTTGATGAAATACCAGGCTTCAAAAATGATTTGGAAATTCCAATTATATTGTAGTTCTGAAAACAGAAGATTGCTCTGAGTTCATCAATGTGGCAGCTGAGTGATTGGATGTTAAGGTGAGCAGCCTTGAAAAGTTTTTTGGAAGAGTGGAGCTTATTTGCTAGAAACATACCTGCGCCATTATTACTATTATTGAAATAATCATACCTACTTGAGGGCGAGTGAGCTGATGTGTCAGTGAGAGGCATCATGGAAGCAGCAGACCAATCGTGAACCGACCTCAGAACGACACATGACGGGGAAAATGGGGATGAAACTGATAAAACTTAACCCAAATGAAAAAGTCTCTTGATTTGAGTGCATCTTGTATGCCTTGACAGTTCGGCTTCCTTCACTATTTAAAAACACTAGTTCAAAAAATTCACCAAACAAAGACACAAAAGACACAAAGATACAAAGACACACAAAGACACAAAATAATAGAAACTGTACTCACATGGACCTGTCGGTCTGTTCGTGAGTAAGAGTTCGCATAAGTATATTGAAATTCAATTTATGCAGATAACTTATCTATGATACAGAGAAGTAATATTACTAGTCTATTACAGATAGCTACCAATATTTAATAGTATTGAATAATACAATATCAAAACTATTCAAATAAAAGATAAAAATACTTATTTAATTTTAATATTCGAGCTCAACTATCAACATTCGCACAGGAAGGGAAACACACACACACACACACACACACACACACACACACACACTACGCACACACATGAGTGAATAAATTCGAAGGCGTTACACATACATTGATTTGATCAATCTACCACACTGATAGTCATTTAAAGATGCCAACCATTCATGTAGCACTTTCTTGTATTTTAGTACAGTACAAGAACCAGGATGACTTATATGGGGGGGGAGCATTCCGTAGAATCATATTAATTACATAAGAGACATTTCTGTCGCAAACAGCTCGCGAATTTCTCTCTAAATTGGGATGCAGAACTAGTCCGCTTCTTGTCCTATGTTCTTGTTGAGCTAGAATATTTAAGTTTATTTTATTCTTGAACGCATACATTAAGACAAATTTAACATAAAGCTTCTTAATAGTTAGAACATTAAAATAAACAAATAAACGTTCGGAAGAATATGTTCTTTCCAGGCCCAGTCCGGCTTTGATAATAGCTTTCTGAGTCACTGAAAGTTCTGCAATCTTAGTATCACACGCACCTCCCCAGACAATAATTCCATATGTAAGGATTGACTGCACAAGTGCGTGATACACTGCCCTCAATTCCTTCGTGTTAAGAATGCCCTTCAGTTTTGAAAAAACAAAAATCAATTTCCGTAATTTTTTTTTCAAGTAGAAAATGTGTGGATGCCAAGATAAATTATTATCAATGATTATACCCAGGTATTTGAACTCGTTGACCGATTCAATCACCTGGCAATCACAGTTATCATTACACACCTGACCACAAGAATGTAGTTTTAGCAGTAAATTATCCGGAGGGGCACGGTTTCTATGAAGGAATATTGGAAGAATTTTGGTCTTCTTCGCATTCATACTAAGAATGTTGTCGTCAAACCAATTTTTGAGTGTAATTAAGTCTCTGGATTCCTTCTTGTAGACTTCCATCCAGCTGTCTGCCTCAAAATAGACTGCAGTGTCATCAGCAAACAGTAGCATTCTACCCGATATATCAGATTTGATAATGTCATTGATGTATATAAGGAATAAGATTGGCCCAAGTGTGCTTCCTTGGACAACCCCAAAATCGATACTTCGCACCTCACTATTGACAGAATTTGTATTGTTGTTATTTATATTATTGCTATTAATTTCATTGTTACCACTATTGTTACTATAACTGAATGGACTATTTATGTTTACCATTTGTTTGCGACCCGACAAGTAGCTTCCGATCCAATCATGAGAAGCGCCAATTATCCCAAAATTTTTCAATTTATTAAGCAATATTGCGCGATCGATAGAATCGAAAGCCTTTGCCAGGTCAACAAACAGCAAAAGAATATATTTGTTATTATTAATGCCTTTTCTCAAGTAGTCACTTAGTTGATAGAAGCAGTTGGAAGAGTTGCAGTCGTTCCTGAATCCAAACTGGCAATCAGATAATAATTTGTTCATTTTTAAATATTGAGACAGTTGGTTTTTGTAGCATTTTTCAATAACTTTTGAAAATACACTCAGTAAAGATATTGGACGGTAATTATTTTTATCTCCCTTATCACCTGACTTGTATAGAGGAATAACCTTAGCCAATTTGAAAATATTGGGGAAAATACCTGAATTGAAACTACAGTTAATAATATGACAAAGTGGAATAGTAATAAAATTTATGCCATTTTTCGACAAATAACCCGATACATCATCGCAGCCAGGAGCAGAACCTCCGCGCATTTCCGCCACACACTGTCTAACCTCCTGCTTTGACACTTCTCTTAAGATGAATTGCTGGACAGGAGGACAGACAGGGCGGACTGGAGCTCTAAGTCTCTGGTTTCTTTGCTTAATCTCATCAGCTAGCCTGGCTCCAACATTAGAAAAGTAAATGTTAAATTCATTTGCTATATCTACCGCAGACTTGGGATTGTTGTCGCTATTGTTACATTTTGTGTAATCATGAATAGGAAAAGAAGCAGTTTTGTTGCTAGACCCTGATATCTCGTTTATTGTTTTCCAAAAATGTTTGGGGTTATTTTTTGAATCTAATAGTTTCCTTTTGAAATATTCTTTTTTGGTTTTTTTAACAATTTACTCAACATACTGCAATACATTCAATTGCTGAATGAGATTGGGGTTGAAGGGCTGACTTTTAATTAATCTGCTTAATCTATTTCTTTTTTCTATGGATCTGATAAGCCCATTTGAGATCCATGAATTTAATTTTTCAAATTTATTACTATTATTACATCTATTTATAGTTGTAGAGCAGGTCTGATGGAGCAGAGCTATAAGCTCCATGAACTTCTCAGAACAAAAATTAGGATCCTGTGAAGAGATTACTTCATCCCATGACTGTGTTCGGCCAGAAGTTTAAAGAATTTTTCATTATCAATTTTCTTGAATTTGTTGTTTTGAATATGAGAGCTATTGTTATTTTTATTATGCTTTATGGTGATGCCTATTGCGTAGTGATCCGTGATATCAGACTTAAATACTGCTGGAAAAAGAGAATTAGTATCTGGGTGTGTAACAAATAAATGATCTATACATGAAGAAGAAAAAGGAGTTTCCCTAGTTGGAGAATCAATGCAGCAAGCAAAGCCGGCTTCATAAAGCACGTCAAGATACCTGTGCCTTAGGCTGCTAGTTTGTTCATTGAAAATATCACAGTTGATGTTACCGACAATTACCTCTATCTTATTATTATTATTATTATTATTATTATTATTATTATTATTATCATCAGTACGATTGTATCTTTCTTCCAATCCATCGATAAAACCGGCCATGTCAACATCATGACAGCGATAAACACAAAGTAAATTATAGCATTGGTTTTCTTCATCGCACTTCAAGTTGAGACAACGCAGTCCCCCAACTTCCACCTCATTACACGATGAAGACAACTCCGAATTTACATATACTATTATACCATCGTTTTGGTTGTATTTAGTAGTAGTTTGATATGCCAAATATCCATCCAAACAATTTACATAATCATCCTCACACATCCATGTCTCGGTCAGCACGAGAACATCAAATTTGAAAGCTATACTATCAAGGAAAATCAAAAATTCTTCGTGGTTTTTATTGTAACTTCTTATATCCATGTGTAATATACTAAAACCATTCAACTCATTCACTCTTAGGAAATCACCATACACACAACAATCATCGAATACATTACAACTAACATGCCTAAAATAAGTTAAATCATCTAGAACGTTCATAGCTTGTATTCGCTAGTACCGTTTAAAATCTAAACTATACAGACATTCATTGCACAAACAAATCAAGCATCAAGTTTGAGGTTTCACTGATTCGCGTAATTTCAACAATGTAGTTAGAGTTATATATTTGTCTTTAAATTAATATGTAGTAATATGAATGATATTTCACGCGTTTAAAATAGCCTAGTTCCCAACGATTTTATAAATCAATTTTTATAATCAACTGTGCATAATAATAGATAAAATGGAAGGAAAATTATGTCATCCTGCAATTTCCTTGCTCAATTAATCCATTACAATATTGTGGAAGAAAAAATAAAAATAAATGAATAACCATCCACTTTGGAGCAAAAAATTACATTGCTTACTTAATTACAAAAATTAAACAAACCATTGACTGAAAATTAGATAAATAATAATTATATTGTTGAGAAAAAACCGTATACATAAACTATAAGTTCACTATGCGAGAAATTTCAGAAAGAAAAACAAAATAATGAGAGAGAGCAACTTTGATCTCCGCTTGACAGGAATAAAAAAAATAAAAATGAGTTGGTTTTTGTAGTCCTTTCTGTAGAAGAGTTCCATAGGATATAGAGAAAAAATATATATATATAGATTATATGTATTTTATATAAGAGTTCTCCTCAGCTTACTGTTTAATCAATGAGTCCACTTGTCCAGGTCTGCTGTATCCAGTATTTTTCTAATAGGGCCATCGCAAGTTTTTCTGATGAATACTTTTCCGTCTCGAACCCATGCAAACGCCAGTTTCTTTTGTTTTACATAACTCCTGGCTATCCCAAGAAGAATTTTATTATCGACGGTGAGGTGTTCATTTATGTAGACTCTTCCATCCTTAAATGATTCATGAAGTGAGTTAGCCTGGATTACTTTGAGTTTACGAGCAGAGTCCAACCATTCAGCCATTCAGCCAGTCCGACCATTATAAAAATTGATCAGTGTTCACGTGCATCTCAAGTCTACTATTCAAAGATCTGAATCAGTTGGTGGCAGGACAATAATGCTGAAGACATTGAAAGATTTAATAGAATCAACAGTTTACAATTGAATAATAACATTTTCTCGAATTTCGAGCTTATTTTCATTTTTTAGGTGAAAAAAATGTTATTGAACATTAGTTATGGAGATTTGTTCATGTTCAATCCTTTCCACTTGATTTTTTTTGTTTGAATTGTATCTGAAGACTGATAATTGAGGACCTAAAATCAAACTTTGCATAGATGGGACGAAGCTCCTGAAATTTTCACAGATATGGGACTTGTGTCAGTTGATAGAGCTTATCAATGACTATTTAAGTATAAATTTGATCGAAAAACCGTTTTCGAGAAAAAAACATGAAAAACAGAGTTTTTTTTTCTTGTTATCCACCTTTTACTTTTCTACCATTTTAGAAAGTAAAAATAAGCATATATTTATCATTGATAAATCAAGAGTCTTCCAATGTAACAGATATTGTAAGTAATTCACTCTCAAACACTTCCTTGGTAATTAAATCAGACTGTAGTTTATTGAATATATTTGTTGATATTACAAGTGATTTTTGCTGTCTAAATATTTTCTATCTACTAACGATGAATCAGACTGCAGTTTAGTGTATTATATTGGTTAATATTTCAAGTAATAATTTACTGTCCAAGTATACTCTGTTCACTAATGATGGATCAGATTGCAGTTTAGTGAATATATTTGTTGAAATTTCCAGTAATTTACAACTTTATTTAAGCTTGGCAATGTAATTGTTTGCTGCTGCTGCTACTTTTTCACAAATATTTTCAGTTTGTTAAACTGTAAAAACGTAAATTAATTTCACAATCAATAATTAGATAAAATATTTTTTTGTTTTTGATAATTCCATTATACTTACGTGAAGGTTGATGCTGCTGTTGTTTCTGGCGATTGCTGAGAATCCATTAACACGCGAAAAAAAAAACACACACACAATGATTTTTGCAACAAACGTAATCGAGACACAACAAACGAATGCAAGCAAAAAAAAAAAAACATGACAGACAACACTTTTTTATATAGCCACCACTCGTCTTGTTTTCACACACAACATAATGATAGCAATCGCAATAATGCATATGCAGTGCACGCAATAAATATTCACTCAGCTGTGAATTCAACTTTTGACAGATGTTGATTCCGTTACAGTTCTGTTAATTTTTGCTGATAACAAGAAGCATCTATACTACCCCTATTATTATCATCATTATCCCTCCTCCCTCGCCCCGCACTTCTGTTGAGACTTACCTCCACCCTGCACTTTCTCCTGTTTGTAAACATCATAAAAACAGTTTCAATTTGACCAGAATGTTTGTTGCTGCCTGAAAACTCGAACAGAACACTTCTCACTCTCTAAACAACTACTCCATTGAAAGCAATCACTTACCAGCAGCTGCCAGCAGCCTTTTTGTGTGTGCACTCATTATTATTGATCGAGAATAACAATTGTTGTTAACAAAAATTCTTCAAAGGTATGTTTCACAACTCTACTACTATATCATATTATTTTGTATCTTCTTCTTCTTCTTCTTTCTCATTAAAATGATTTCAAAGTAAAAAAATTTAAAAAAAAACAACCCCTTTTTTATATTGAGAGAGACACACACATACAAACATATTTTGTTTTTTTCTGTTTTGCAGATGTTCTCCTCTAAGAGAAGACACATGCCAAACATATTAAAAAAAGATATGGGTTTAAATGAGCTAAAATCACCACTCTCTTTACTAACTTTATCCAAAGAGGCTAGCATAAATGCAATTTTCTATGGAGCAGATTTGAGCAGCATACCCAAATCAATGCAATCTCAGATTTTGGAATATGGTGAAAATCGTGAATTACAACGTACATCTAGCAGCAGCAATGGCATTATTTCTAAATTGTATGCTATATGCAAAAGACTTGATATTAAAGACCTAATGAACATGATTGCAGCTGAACACTTGACGTGTGAAGATGTTACAGCATTGTATCTGCGAAATCTTGACTTTCAAGAAGTAGGAGAAGAAGATGCCGATTACATCTCATTTGATAAATAACAGTGTATAGATTTAACAAAAGATTTTCATCTACCATCATGTTTAGAGCATCAGTGTCTATGTCCCATAAATACTTTAGTAATGTACAAATGTCGTTGTCAGGATTTCTTTGACATTACATCGCATATGTTTAAATTTCAAAATAAGAGTAGATATATCAATCCATTCATTTTGAGAGAAATTAACCCAGAGAGATATCGTTCATTTGACAGAAACCCCAAAGAGTATACTTTTGATTATATTATGAGAAACCTAATGTATTTTCACTACTATAGGTAGTGGACACTAATAATGATAACAAACACACACACACACATACACACACACACACACACACACACACACACACACACACACACACACACACACACACACACACACACACACACTAACATGAAAAATACCAAGAGTAAATATTATCATAGCATTTTTTTTTCTAGTGTAAAAGAAAATAATAATGACACCAAATGAATGATGGACCTGTGTCGAATTACGAAAAGATATGGAAAGTTTGTGTAATTCAGTTAGAAATATGAAAATAACCTATTCATCTTACAGTTTAGCATTGAATAATGCTAGAAGGATTGCTAGTAATGGTTGGTATCTCCCATTCAGATTGTTGCACATACCTCCATGTTCTTTCGAACATATTCTAGCCATGGATGGTGAAATCTGGTATTGCAATTGTATAAAATTAACTTTTCGATTGTACCACTTGGACTCATATATCACTCATAAATACACACTAAATTCACTGTCGTTTGTGAATTATAATTGGTGGTCTGGTCTTTTTCCAAGAAGCACACCCACAACAAATGAACGAATTTTAGGTGACTGCTATCAAAATTTACTCACAGACATAGGAAAAATCTATTGTTCAAAGGAAGATCAAGTTCAAGATCAAACATTATCATTGTGTAATGAACTATTTTGTACTGAATAAATACCATGACTTTCAGATGTCAGATGAAGAATTAGTCAAAGCAATTTCAGCGGAAACAGCTTCTTATAAATTTACAAGCTTACAAGAACTGATACCAGATCAAAACTATCCTATGATTAGTGCTGCACATTTGAAAACACAACATGGTGATAGAATTTTAGTGAAACTTGAAGTTGATGGCCTCAACAAGTCATACGTTTCACCAGAATGCTACTTCAATGAGAAAATGTTCAAATTTGACAAAAAAAAGAATAAAATCAACATGACTGGTTATTTGATGTCTGTTCAACCATATGGTAGAACATTTAATATTAAAATATACCAAAGCGAGTGTACATCATCATCACAATGGAAAAATTAAAATAAAACCTTTTTATTTTATTGTTACTTTGAATGTAAATATTGTTGCTGTATTATGTTTTTCTATTTTTCTACTGTGGGTAATTGTAGTAGTAACTACAAATATGGCTCCTATTAAAAGGAAACAATTGGCGCAAACTGCAGAAGAAGAAAAAAGTCCACTGCTGCAGCCAGGTGTTAGTGAAGCGGGGAAATTAAAGGACAAAACAGATAGATATAATCCTTTTAGTTTATTAGAAAATGAATTTAGAGGTTGTCTAAAAACTTATTATTATAATAATTTTGCACATAGTGAATCTGGTCACGAACCATTTATAGACTATAACCCAATGTTTAATGGTTTAAAGAATTATATTTACAGTCTATTGGCTCACAAGTTTCATGCAAGCGGGGCTTTAAAGTTCAATATTGTTGTGGAATCTATATATCAGAGAATCAATAAAGACAGTAAAGCAATTGTTGAGTTAGACGATGTGGCTTTTAAAACAATCAATTTCATTGTAACATCACTAGACAATCTACCAAAACAGATTCGCGATTCATTCTTTAATTTACTCATAGAAGAGACAAATTATCAAGGTAAATCCAGTGGTTGGTCATTACGAAATATTGACGGATTGATGCTGAGAATTAATAGATACAGACCATTGAAAGATCAAGAGGGGTCTTCATATATTAAGCTACCCAAGAGTATAATGTCTAAAAAAAATTGTATCATGAAACCACAAAATCAAACAGATTCTAAATGTTTTATGTATGCTATACTAGCGCGACACATTGGAGGTAGTTGTAAATATTGTGTTGATAATTGTTATTATCGTTTGTTAAACGAGAACAATCAACTATATAATTTCAATAACATTGATTTTCCAACCCCAATTTGTCAACTAGATAGATTCGAAAAGAATAACCTGACAGTTTCTGTTAATGTATACAGAATTGATGATAAAAATCTAATTTATCTGCGTCAAATTAGCAAAACAACTAGACAAGACCACTTTGATTTATTACTGCTTGTTGAAAAAGCGGACAACGATGAGGAGGAGGGCGGGAGTCATGGGGATGAGGGAACAACTGATGTTGTTGATGTAGCTACATGTGAAGTAGAAACCAAAACTCACTATTGTTTAATTGTGTATTTTGAAAAACTTATTAGGAAACAACTAACTAAACATCATGGAAAAATAATAATCTGCCGACGATGTTTCACTCATTATACCAATAGTCAAGATGGAGAAAGACAAATGAAAGAACACGAAGAATATTGTTCTCAACAAAAAGTTACAAGAATTTCTATGCCTAAAATGCAAGAGGATGGAACACCACCAGTTTTAGAATTTAAAAACCCATTGAGAGAGTATAAACTACCCCTAAGCTGTTATGCTGATTTTGAATGTCTTCTCATTAAACAACCACCACCACCAAACTCAGAGTCTGATGACGATGATTATGATGATGATGATGATGATGGTGGTGATAATGGAGAAGCCGAGGCACCGGGTGAAATCGATAGCACTGCAGGGAGGAGGTTAAAGAGAGGGAATCGAGCAACAAACACTAAACATAATCATGTTGTAATGTCCTACTGTTTGTATTTTGTTAGAGATGAAACACAAATACTGGACAGTTCGCCACTATCACAGAAAATACCATTGCATCCTATACTCTATAGAGGTGAAAATGCAGTCATACATTTTCTAACCACTTTAACTGAATATGCTACCCAGATCATAGAGTCGATAGATGAACATCATATTGGCATGTTTCCATTAACTAGAGAACAAGAGCAAATGCATTCTGATTCAAAATTTTGCGATGCATGTGAAAAGCCTTTTGAAAACGATAAAGTTTATGATCATTGTCATCTCACTGGATACTACAGGACTGCTCTTTGCAATGCATATAACTTACAAAGACGACGTCAAACATACATCACAGTATTTCTACACAATTCAGCATCTTATGATACCCACCTAATTGTCTCTGCACTCGGTTCTGTTTGTAGTAATAATTTTCATAAATTAAGAGTAATTCCTCAGACAAGTGAAAAGTATATATCATTTACTATACAATAATTGTCCAATCGACTCCATCTCAGATTTCTTGATTCGTTCAAATTTCTACCTGATAGTTTGGATTCATTAACCTCCAACCTACTACAACCAGCTGGCCTTACACCAACTATTTATTTATTTATTGATTTATTAGAACAGTCACAAATACGATATTTGGAAAGAGAAACAGGCCATTGCCCAAAACTTCTTCACGTCCTTGATTCTGGCACATAAATAGTCCAAAATGAGGTTAAGTTTAAAATTTCTGTTTTCACCAAAGATTAACACTCAGAGAATACGTATTCGATATATGACTGATAAATTTTGAATTTTGAAGGGTTGATAAGAGCCAGAAATAACACAAAACAATCCGAAAGTTTCAATAATATTGAAATAAACTTGAAAATTTTGAGCAGAAAAATTAAAACTACTATTACTGCAACTATCAGCCGATTTTTTTATTGAGCAAATAGCTTGTATTCTCGAACACACATCGAAACACTTCGAACATCAACATTTACCTCTTGTATCATGTAAAGGAATTTTCCCATATGAATATTGTGATTCTTGGGCTAAAATGAACGAGGAAAGTTTACCACCTATAGAAGAATTTTACAGTTCTCTTTGTGATTATCAGCATGCACAGAAGTTTTGGAAACACTTCAATTGTCACACACTTGGTCAATACAGTGACTTATATTTGAAAACAGACGTCCTACTCCCAGCTGACATAATGGAATCTTTTCACAACATTAGTCTTGAAATTTTCAAACTTGACCCAGCTCACTATTTTACACTGCCTGGCTTTTCTTTTGATGCTATGCTTAAATATACTAAAATTAAGTTGGAACTTTTGACAGATTACTCGATGTACGCATTTTTCCAATCCTCTATCAGGGGCAGAATAGTTACACGTGTTCACAGACATGCAGTTGCAAAGAATCACTATACTGGAGCACCTTACAATACCGAAAAACCCAACAGTTTTCTAGCTGTTTTAGACATCAATAATTTATACGGGGTATCAATGTCTCAAAATTTGCTGAGACAAAATTTTGCTTGGATGAGTCGACTTGAAATAGACAATGCTGTTGCCAACATGAAAAATTGGAGTGAGGACCAAACAGTAGGCTATGTTTTGGAAGTCGACATTGAATATCCGGTAGAATTAAACAACATGCACAATGATTTCCCTCTTCTGGCAAGAAATCAAAAAGTTTACCCATCCAATCAGACTCGACTCATAACCTCACTTACAAATCATGTATGCCACTATCTACTGTTGAAACAAGCAATAGAACACGGATTGAAATAATTGACAAACATTCATAGAGGCATTTCTTTTGAACAAAGCAAATTCCTAGAACCATACATAAGTTTGAACACACAGCAAAGACAACAGTCTGAGAATAAATTTCAAAAAGATTTCCACAAATTACTAAACAATGTAATTTTTGGTCGATCTTGTATGAATTTATGGAAACAAATTGATTTAAAGTTGATTAATAATGAGAAACCGCTATTGAAATATATTGCTCACCCCTCGTTCAAAGATTGATTGATTTTTGGGAAGAACATATGTGGTATAACTCTACATAGAGAGAATATTTTGCTAAACAACCCTATTTACATTGGTTTTTTGATTTTAGATTTGAGTAAAACAGTAATGTATTCATTCCATTATGATGTAATTGAAAAGATATATGGTCCCCGTGCCAAACTCTTGTATCAGGATACTGATAGTCTATTCTACCTGATAAAAACAAGGGATTTCTATTGTGACATAAGCACAAATGAAGATTTAAAATATTGGCTAGACACATTGAATTATCCTGTAGATCACCCAGGTTATTCTACACATAACCGTATGGTTGTTGGTGAGATGAAAGATGAATTTGCTTCTAAAGCTCCTTATCAGTTTCTTGGTTTATGGTCAAAACTATGGGCATGTAGATTGTATAATGAAATTATTGGTCAACAACAGCAACATTTTGATAAAGAAACAGAAGATAGATTAGAGATTGAACGTGAAGTAGGACTAATTAAAAAAGCTAGAGGGGTAAAACAATGTATATTGTCACGTAAAATTACCAGCTAAACATCCAAAGTCTAATCAATACATTTCATTTCAAGACTATTTAAATTGTCTATTTGAAGGTAGAGAGGTGTACAGAAGACAGAATTTAATTAGATCAAAAAACCATGAAGTAATGACAATTTGTCAAAATAGAAAGGCGCTTAGTTGTCAAGATGAAAAAAGGTATATCTGTAGTGATAAAATTAGTACATTAGCTTCAGGACACTATAAAATTCCACTTTTAACAAATGAGAATTTGCCTGTTGCATCTTCTTCTTCCTCTACCTCCACATCCTCCTCTCCTTAACCCTAAGAGAAAACAACTTGTAGTAGCAATAATTTTATTTGATGTGTGTGCTACAGATGATATCAAAAATTATTAGGTTGAATGTTAATGCCATCGAAATAAGCTACAATATTGATCAACAGTGCATGAGAATAAGACATGCAGATACTGCAATTGTATCAGCTTGTGTTCAACAAGAAAATTGTGGAACTTATTGTGTTAAATTCATATTCAAAATGAATATCAACAGACTATAGTTTGAAATAGAATTGACAGTACAAAAAAGTGATTTTACATGTGTTGAAACAATTGTAAAGTCAAACAGTGTGTCATTTTACTTCTCGTCATTTCTTTTGAAAGGTACATAATTATTAATAGTGAAATACTACTATGGTTCTCCTCACCATCATCAACATCATCATCAACCTTATATTGTGGCTTGTATGCCACCACTAAGACTTCATAGTGTGTGTATTCATGTTTTTATATATAAATCTTTCACTTATTATTGTTATTATTGTATGTTACTAACAACACTGATACTCTTTGTTTTGTTATTCAGAAGAAAATCATAGTGTTTTTGAAGGTAGTGTATGTGTTTGTCAAATCAAATTTGTGACTTGTATGTCACTAACACACTCTATAGTGTTCATGTTTATAATATAAATCGTTCTTGTTGATATTATTATTATATGTTACTAACACTCTTGTTTGTTATACAATACAGTCACTCTTGTTTGTTATTCAGGAGAAAACCAAAAAGTTTGTGACACTGTGGAGGAGTGGGGGGGGGACAAAACAGCTGATTTGAATTGCAACTTCCCATTCTTATCCTACTATTGTCGTATTGTACAATATTGATTTTGTGATCACACACACATCAGTTGGTGAAGAACTATTAAGGAGGCTATGACTTTTATAATTTTACATTTTGACTTCATATTTTTGAGGTTACTTCATTGAATTTAATGAATACATTTGTTTTTATTTTTCATACTTCCTCTATCATTCCAGTTTATTCATTCTTGATTATTCAATTTCTTCTGATATGTTGATATATTTCCCTTTGATAATGTATTTTTATTTCTATTTCGCAGGTGTCTGGGCTGATGTAGGCTGTTGGAAGCATGGTGATTGTAGCTTGAGGCAGATGAATAAGTCGGGTTGGTAAATTTTGAAGTTGTCTTCAGATAAGTTTATTTAGTTGATTTAAAGTTGATAATAAATTCTTCAAGTTGATGTTGGTTTGATGATTTTTTTCTTATTAGCTGATATGTGGCGAAGTTAGGTTGTCTTGATCCATTAGGCTGCAGAAAGTACCAGCCCGCAAAGATGTGATATAATGTGTAGGCTGCGATTATGAAAAGTTTGATAATTGATGTAGTCCATGAATGTAGTTTTCAATTGAGTTAGATTTCTTCTTCAAGAAGCTCCCATCTAGATTTGAGTTTCAATATATTAGAAGTTTAATTCTGATTCAAATTCCAATTTGTGGCTGCCCATTTAATTAATTTTGGCTTAAAAACGAACGTGCCTGTGATGTAGATCAATTCCTTCAAATGTATTTCCTCTTTGTCGTCCAGTGACATGTAGTTTGATATTCTTGAACCTGACATGCTGGTAATGTCTGTGGATTTTTCCAAATGGTGTTTCACTTTTCTGCATGCTGGTGTAGAGTCTGCTTGATTTTAACTTGACATGACTGCAGTGGTTGTAAGTCCCTTTGAGAATCACTCTTCTTTCCTGTGTGGTGGGGAGAAGTTTGATGTTCAGTTTGAGCCTAATATGATGGCGGTGTAAATAAACTCTATTGGATGGTTTTCTTCTCTGATGTACTGTGATCTTGCTTGTTTGTTGTTTTGATTTATAGGTTTTTACTTTTGGTTGTGATTTTGATTTGTTGTGGGTTTTTGTTTTTCTTCTATTGTTTTGTGGATGATCTTCATGAATACTGGGTTTATCTGTTGCAGGTGCTGTCCTCAGTGAATGGGCGGTGTGGGTGTTCGATGGTCTGGGCTACTCTTCAACTTGGTGGGCAATGTCCTTAGACTCCTGGTGATCTGCACGCAGTGGTTCAGGCTGTCCCTCCACATGATGGATGGCGTCCTCGGGCTCCTCCTGGCATTTGGTGCAGTGTGGGTCGACTCCAAGCTTGATATCCTGGGTAGGTTGGTCACTCATCTTTGTGAAATGTTCTTCTGTTACCTCAATGACCTCCTCCTCAAGCATGACCATCTCTGCATGTATGGGTTCCTCTATGGCATGTTCATCATCCTCCATTTTTGTCGTCCTCTTGCATTCCTCCTGGGATACCTGGTCCAGTTGGTTGTGAGTGTCAATTGTGGGCTCATCCAGACGCTCAATCACTGGTCCAATACTGATTTTTATTGTATGACATTTCTCCTCGATTTGCTGTGCTACCATCCTGATATCCTCTGCTGCTCCCTTCACCTTTTGATCCAGCCTCTCCAAAGCTTTTCCAGTTTCTTCCTTGAATTCTTGCATTATTGGAGAATTTTCTCTTATTGCTCCCAGGATGATGTCTACAGAGGACAACAGTATTGATGCATGATGCTCGGGTGTATGCTCTCCAGTCGGCGGCGGTGGTTCTGTGGCATGAGATGCGGGTGTCTGAACTTCTGGGATGGCGGCACATGGGCGTTTCTTCTACGCGAATTCCTCCATCCTTGATGTCACCGATGTGGTCTCCAGGATGGTGTGCGGCTTTTCCATGATATGGTGGGATGATATAATGATGCAAGTGCAGTGAAACGACCATGCAGTGATATGACCATATAGGTTATGTGAATGATTACTAATGGATGAGGATCAAAAATTGAAACAGTGTAGAAAACTTGTTCAAATGAAGAAATACAAAAGTGTGATTCAATAATATGTCTGATGAAAATGTGAATCAAAATTGCAATGGGTCGATATCCCATTCTTTTTTCATGCAATAATATAAGACAGATATTATAAATAAACATAAAGTTATTTTTGTTTTTTTCTCTTACTGGTTTTTCATATATAACTCACATTTAGAAATACAATTATACACTCGAACACTGATAAATATAATTTTGGCCTTGTGAGGTTGGTACTTATAATTGGTGTTTCCAGCTCACAGCTGATTACCGATTTCTATATTCTCGAAAGTATTTCATGTTTTTTTCAAATATTCATGACATTTCATCCAATATTATTTATATAATCCATGTATGGATTTTAAATTGGACAAATTTATCAAGCCTTATTTTTAATAATAATTTCATTTTTCAGGCCTGTGACAAGATGTCCATGGGGATCCATCTCGATTTGAGTTGAAACTTTATGTCGCCTCATTGTGGTCAATTTACTAAATATTAACTAGGTGAGTATTACGGATATAAAAAATTGTTTATATTTGTTATCATCTCTAGCTGAATTGGCGTTGTTGACATTTCTAATCACTAGCATTTGTTTATCCTCTGTTCCTTGTTTATATTTGTTGTTGCTACACACTCCATTTAGGTTGACTAGGTTAATACTGTAAACTGGATCTTCCTGGTTGATATTCCATCGACATTTTAATTCCATTTAGTTGGTGAATTTATATGATACTTATAATTCGTCTGTAATACTTCAAATATTCATTGAATATATTTATAACCTCAACTGTAACTGGTTGAGCTGAGTACATGAACTAGGCTAGGTGCTATGTGGGCTATTGGTGAATAGATTACAACACACTTTACTATGACTAGGGAATTGAAGATATTTTTTATGGCTATTGTTATTTTATTGTTACTTCTCTGTTGTTGCAGGTTGTTTGCTGTTGATGGTGCTGTCTCGCTGATGGTTTCTGGACATGTTGCAGACGTTTAGACGCTGATTCCTAGAGGTAAGTAGATGTGTTCCAGTCAGTGATTTATTTGTTGATGTTATGCGATATTCAGATTCTTCAGTAAAGCTGGATATCTTTTAAAGTTGTCTTGATTGAAGATCTTTCATGTAGTATTATGATGATGATAAATTTTGAATAAATGCTGGCTTCATTGACATTCCAATAATGATAAGATGAGAAGTGTCTAGGTTATGTTACTATGTTGTTGTTATCAGAGACAATCTCAAGTGCTAAGATGAAACCCACTGCATATAATATTGTTGAAATATGAAGCTTTGCTATTATTTAGTGAATTTGAATTTGAAGATCTCGTCTGCTGTCCCTCATTCCTGTATTATTTCCTATAATTTTGAGCGAGAATCTATGTTGATTTTTGACCGTCCTGTTATTTATTAATTGTTTGAATCTGGTATGTCAGTGATGGGGATGAATCCTTCCAGTAATAAGCTGTTTTCCCTGGAATGTTGTAGTTAATTTAGCGGGCTTCCATTGCACATGCTGGTAGTGATTGTGGGTTCTTCCAAACATGATTCCTCCTTTCCGACTGGTGACATAAAGTTGGATGTTTTCAAACTTAACATGTTTACTGAGATTGTAGATTTTTCTGGATACTGTTTTCCTATCCTGCATGTGGGTGTGGAATGTGCCTGATTTTAATCATATATGACAGGAATGGTGGTAGATTTTTTCAGAAATCATTCTTATTTCCTGCATGGTGGTGTAGATTGGGCTTGGTTTAATCTGATATAACATGGATGACTGTAGAATCTCCTGAATGTTTGCAGTTTCTTTAAACTGATTTCCTGCTTCTTTTCTGGGTGGTGATTGGATGGAGGGTAATGGACTTCATATTAGCTTGATTGTAGTGTTGGTAAATCTTTCTAAATAGTCTTCTTATTTTTTGAATTTCCTTCCTACTTAATTGTTGTCTTGATTTTCTGTGGTTTTTTATTTGTCTTCTATTGTTGTGGTTGTGTGACAGGTTATGATGTTTGCTGGTTTTGTCCGTTACAGGGGCTGTCTTCAGTGGATTGGTGGTGCTGGCCGTCGGCGGTTTGGGCTGTCCCTTGAGTTGGTGGATGGCGTCCTCCGGCTCCCCTTGGTGTTCGGCGAGATCCAGGTTGGCTCCAACATGGACATCCTGGGTAGGTTGATCCTCCATGCTTGCACAGTATTTGTTTGCTGGCTCCATGATCTGGGATGTCTCTTTCATTCTGGTGTTGAGTTTGTCAGAGAATTGGTCCAATTTCACGATCACATCATTAATTGCTTCAGTTTGTTCCAACATTTTCTGATCAATCATGTCAGTGATTCTTATGATGGTTGTAGTGTTGTTCTCGATATGAGCAATCATTTGCCTGAACTCTTCTTGCCACTTGCGCTCGTTCTTCCTCTGCTTCTCTCTGTCCCTGTCCCTCTCTTCCTGCTGCTTGCGCTCCCTCTCCTTCTGTTCTTCTCTATTCCTGTCCCTCTCTTCCTGCTGCTTGCGCTCCCTCTCCTTCTGTTCTTCTCGGTCCCTCTTCCACAGTTTCGTCGAACTCAATCATCATCTGCTCAGTTGTAGCAAGGGTGCTATTTGCCAATGCAATCGATATAGGTCTGCTAGTGTCCTCGAGTAACGCCTTTCCTTCAGTTGCAGGTATTGAAGGACCGGCGTGTGGAGGTGAGGTGGTCGGTACATCCCGGAGCTCGATCTGGGTGGACAAATGCTGCCCCAGGTTATTGGTATGCCCACGGAGGATATGCTGCCAGGCTCGCAACTCCTTGGAGTCTCTGCCTCATCGTCCACTTGAGTGGGAGTGCTGGATGGAGTGGCGTCAACTGTTTCCGCATCTGTCTGTGCGCTTGGTCCTGAGGGTAGTGCGACCGGGTATGAGACATCCAAGTTTTGGTTGGAGTCTTCCATGGTGAAGCAATAAATCCACTGATAATATTATAGAAGTTTGGTAGTATGGGGGCAGATGAGTGTATTGGTGCTGATAGGTTTCAAAATGATATGAAAATTACCTGAGTGATGTGATAAGTGAACAACAAATATTTAACACAGTGATTGATGCCACGAGATGACTAGATAATGATTCAGTGCATGCTGACCTTCAATTGTTTGAGGTAAGATACATAAAAAACAAATAAAAACGTTAACAATAGAAAATAACATCTAAGGTAAAAAATATGATGATTCACTATGAGAAAGGATACAAAACCTTCTTGTTTTATAGCTTTCATGTGGTTTATTCCACATACAAAATTGATCTGTTCAATTTCAAGTCCATTCTTTCTCTCCCTTGAAAATTCATCACTAGCTGACAAATCTCTTACCTACATTGATCATGCAGGGCACACCTTATCAATAATAAAGATTCTGTGTCACTCTTACTTGACTAGGATTGCAATGATGAATTTTCAGACTAAATTTGACAAGTTGCTTTTGATACAAAGTTTCAAGAAATTTCATGACACTAAAATGATCATATAAACTAATGGTGTAGCTGTACAAGCCTAGGGGTTGTGCCGAAATTTATTTTTTTTTCGAAATTATAACTTTTCAAAGATAAAATTTTATTAGAGTGCTGAGTTAACGTTGTGATTTTCTCATGGTATTGGAGTAGTTTCATGATGTCATTCCGCACATTACATAATTAAATTCTAATATTTCCTCTATTGTTTTCCAACGTTTTCCTAGAGTACTTAGAATTGTTGTAGATGCAAAATCATCATAAAAAATCAGTTGAACGTCCATTATATCGCTGAGTCTTCTACTTTGACTGAGGGAATTTTCCTGTATTCTGTCCTTGTTAGTTTTATTCCTTTCCCGTTCTATTAATGGAAATTATTGTCGTCCCCACCACGTCCTTTGTAATTTGGTATTTTTTAATGCATAACATTGCCAGCCCTGATACCTATTTTTGATCCTGATTTGGTCGACTTGGAGACCTGAACAACAGACCGCTTTTATATTCTGTAGAGTACAGACATGTTTTCTGAGCTTAATTATTATTTATTGACCTGATTCAATAATGTCTTTCCTAGACAGTTTTTTATTCTCTCCTGGAGACTAAAATTATATTATTGGGAATCATTCATCCCATCAGTTTTGAAATTGCTAGTCTTTTTATTAAATTATTGATGGCATATTCAATTTCCATTCAGAGCGGTTGACTGCTGCACTTTATTATTATTGTAGGCTATGGATTAGTGACAGTCGAAAACCCATTTAAGGGTGAGTAATGAAAATTTTATAGTATTTTTGTATTGTCTTCATTTTGATGTATCAGGTAACAACCCCTGATTTAACAATTATTCAATTAATTTTTCAATTATTTTCAAATATTTTACTTAATTTTGTAGTCTTACATTGGAGATGTATGACAATATACTTATGTAGAAGGAAGTGATACTAAATGGAGTATCTTCCTATTCTTTATTCTATAAGTAGAGTCATTTATATCTCTAACCTTTTGTAATCATGAGTAAAGTTTGAAATACTCACTGGTTGTACATCAACTGTAACTCTGTAACTGTTCATCATTCTTTCAACTAGTAATTTCTTTTCATAATCCCATTCATTATAGATTTCAAATTCTACAATAGATTAAAACGTATAATATTCCTCTAATTTCATATTTGATTTAAATTGTATGTATTGTATTCATTAGATGATTTCTTGAGGAATCATTCATTGAATGCAATATTTAGTATGTTATTTATTCTATCATTACTAAGTAGTTGTGACTTGTGTTGCAGGTTTTTTCTTGTGTGTGTGTGTGTACTATTGAATACTCATTCGAGGATCATGCTGTAAATATGCCTTGCTGTCAAATGAGGGCTTACAAATTCACCGACCGAGATGGCCGGTGATATCGGACATCCGACCTTGCCATGCAGGGCTGAAAGACGATCTTTGATCTAACGCCACTAGCCTGATGCCTGGAGGCCATCACCCTTCATCCTCATCGATCACCCTTTGGACACTGGACTTGAGGACGACAGATCTTAGATAAGTACTTGATACCCCCACTACAATATCAGATGTGCCCCGTGAATTTGGTCTCTCAAAGACATATTGTATTTGGTCTCTTAAAGACATGAGTATTTGGTCTCTTAAAGACGTGATGTATTTGGTCTCTTAAATACATGTGTATTCGGTCTCTTAAAGACAGATTGATTAATAGATTACCCATGTAAAGATGTATTTTGTAATATTTTCTATATTATTCTCATTATTATAAGAGCAGTCAGTCAACCGCATATCTATGTTTCTAATTCAAAGACCCTCAAACCACTAGAATTAGGATAACATTATTGATCAGATAAAAAATCCACAGACCTCAGGGCCCAGCACAATTTCAACAACTAAGCCTTCTCCGACAAAATCATTTGTCACCAGGAGATCGGTTTCAGGGTCTCATCAGAGGCTAACACAGTTGAGTGCCATGTGTCACGGTCTAGCTCCATGGAGGGGACACAAAAATGGATGATTATGAACTTGGAGTCATTGAACAAAAACCAAGATTATAATCCTGAACCATGAGTACTCTTTCTCAGTATTTAATGCCTCACCTTGTGTCGGCATGTGTCACATATTGCCTCGTGGAGGGGCATGAATGTGCACTGGAAGAATAACAATAACTAGAGTAATTGAATTAAAAACCCAAATAAACAGTTGGAAAATTCGAGGTTATGAATATGTACTTCCTAGTTTTAGGAGAGGTTGAATGACCTTTGTTTTGTTGGGGTATGGAAGTCACTGAATTCAGAGGGTCCAGGCAGAGTGAACAGTGTATAGATTGTGATGTACCAAAGGATTGTACAGCCCTTGAATTATTTATAGGCTGTTATATGAGCAAAATAAATTCCATCACTGAAAAAGAACCACAATCTTATCTAAGGCAGATAAATGACAGTGATCTAACCCTTTAAAGACTGAAACTAATAAATCAGTAATTATATGTCTTTCAGAAAATTATTAACTGGAAAAACCATATGTGTTTGTGATGTTTATTGTTTTGATCAGTAATTCAATATTTGAAGGTTAGGATTGGATCAATACATAACCCTAAACAGACCAAAGCTAACTTGTCAACAAATAGCCAATTGAGAAGGCAGTTTGATTAATAATTGCTTGCAACAGCTATATAATATTAATTCTTTCACTTTTTATACTATAATTTCTATGCCAAATGGGCCGAAATATTCATTTATGAGCTGTCATGAAGCTATATTTATCATAGATACGAAATACAAGTTAGCTTATATATGATTATTGGGGATCGACATTCTAGCACATAAAAAACTATGTAAACAAAAGAGATATAGCCTATTTATTTATTATTATGATTATTATCATTACAAGCATGTTGATTGTTATATGCTTTTATACTTCTACTTTATGTTATGAAATTACATCTATGTTCTACAAATCATTGGCTACTCTTGAAGTTATTTAACAAATGTATATTGTGATAGATGAATTTATATTATTTATTTTTATATTTTTATGGAACTTAATAATAATTTAGAACAACTTACAATAAGGAATTTTATTTACTCATTCGAAAGCTTCAAAGTTGGATACACTTCATTTAGGGTATCGGTTGCGTCACAGAATCTGACCAATCCCAAATTAGTATGTTAATTTGACGAGATTAATTCCTAAGAAGAAACTCAGGTGAAAATTAGAAGAAAAGGACTCGAGGCCATTTTTCGGAAATCACCAGTGGGATACAGACCTGGTCCACATACTTAATTGTTTAAAAGCTTTAATTCCTGTTTTAATGTAATTCAATCTTCGTTCTTTTCTGTTTTAAAAGTTGTAATAAAGTTCCTGTAGTAATCTGTGATATTAATTTTTGCGATTTCATGTAAAATGAACCCTAAAACTATGATAGTGAGGTCTGTTTGACGTTTTTCGCCACGTGTGAAGGATCCAGCTGGATAGATATATTCTACAGCCAAATATACTTCAAATACAAAAACGGAAACAAAAGTCTATGTAAGTTATTCGAAAATATAAAAAGGGATCCCCGCTGATCTACGAAAATTATACAGAGTATAAATTCGTCAATTTGGGAAAAGTCATGACTAGATTTAAGGGTATTGAGTTATCATAAATGATTTTTATTGTAATAGGTAAATTTTAATATTCATGCTGTACTTAGCCGAAAGGTCTATTCCCTGAGGCAAAACCCCACCCTGAAAAAATGTTTATCTATTTATTTATTCTATTTTTGAATTATAATTTTGTATTAGCCTACTTTAATTTGTATGTTTTATGACCCTTTCCAAGGGCTATCACCCATCTCATTTCAATCAATTAGAAATTATTAAATTTTCATACAGTATATATCATTTGAAGATTCAAATTTGCTATCATTTAATATTCACTCCTTATCAGTTGGAAATTATATTTTGTAAAATCTGTTCATCTATCTATTCAATCTTTTGCTGTCTGAGAATCTTTTCCAGAATATATTTATATTATCTTTTCACCGCTCTGAATTTATTTCATTACACCTCCAAATTCTTTCTTTCTCGACTGACACATATCGATCGTGCAGGACATGACCTGTTTTGCAGTAGTCAGATATTATTGAGTGTCCTACTTATAACTAGAACATTATTTCTTCTGGTGGTAGATGGTAGTCGATATTCATATCAAATAATAAAACATTTTATTAAAGATATCCTACCAAATCAAATAAAAATCAACTGCCATCAACCTACCGCATCGAGGTGTATTGGATCCAGCATTCACAAACAATTAACGCCACAAGGAGAGGTAGAAGATCGCATAGACAACATCAGAATTAAACTCGGTACTCGAAGTATTTACTATTTTGGTTCGGCATTTTGCAATCATATAACCTATAGTATTTATCAGAGGCCCGGTTCGCATGGATTTGCTATTTTGTCTGTTGTCTTGTGCGGTCTAATATCTCTTCCAACTGTAACACAGGTACTAGAACCTAAGTATATTGGTTATTATTTGGAGAAGGAATTCACTCAGAAATTTATATCCCTGTCTGATCCTAGCGACAGCATTGATCATAGTAGGCAGATTCAAACTGAACTGCATTTTATTACTGAATTAGATTCGATTTTAATCCATTACATTCCCACCTACAGCACTAACTTGGAAATTCACAGTCCCTACTTCGGCTACCTTAATTATAGACCGCCAACCTATCAATTTAGCAAATTGCTTTTTCAAACCAATTTTATCTATACACTGTTCACTCTGCCTGGACCCTCAGAATTCAGTGACGTCCATACCCCAACAAAACGAAGGTCAGCCATCCTCACCTACAACTATGAAGTACAGATTCATAACCTCAAATTTTCCAACTGTTTATTTGGTTTTTTAATTCAATTACTCTAGTTATTGTTATTCTTTTAGTGCACATTCATGCCCCTCCACAGAGCAATATGTGACACATGCCGAGACAAGGTGAGGCATTAAATACTGAGAAACAGTACTCATGTTTCAGGATTATAATCCTGGTTTTTTGTTTAATGACTCCAAGTTCATAATTATCCATTTTTGTGCCCCCTCCATGGAGCTAGACCGTGACAACTTCCCAACTCTATTAGATGCATTGAGAGCTGAGTGGGCTCTATCTTGTCCTTGAAAAAATATCTTGTAGAGAAAATGACTGAGTCTGTCCAACCCTAGAGCACTGAATGACAAATATTCTAATAATTACTCTTCCTTTCCATTCTTCATTCCATTCATTCATCCATCTTACCTTGAGAGTAATAAGGGCATATCTCGAAAATCTAATTTTTTCAGGAGAGCAATTTGAAAGTTTCTATCCTTATTATAAAATACTTTTCATCATCCTAGATCGATTGTGATATTTTACACTCTTATATAGATATCTAGCAATGTTTAAGCATATTTCCAAAGTGAATTAGAAAGAGAGAATGTCGAATAATTATTATAAAAAAATATTGGTATCAATCCTCACACAGTTATTTATTCTGATAGATGGAAAAAAGATACACAATTTTTTCCAAAAGCACTCAAGAATCTACAATAGTTTGTAACCAGTATTTTGAATAACTATAGCAGAAATAAGTACTGATGAAATAAATATTGGATTTTAGATATTATTTGAAAAATTGTGTATCTATAAATTGAAAAGTGATAGATTTTTGCTTCGTTTGGCTAACAGCTTTTTAACCCTGTTATCTGCTCTATAATAAATTTCCAGTGGATCTGAAATTACTTGAAACCTTATCAATCTACATCCTAATCACGCATAAGTCAGTCTCAGACTAATTTGTGAGCTTCATTCACTGAGAAAAACAAAACGTCTGTGTAACATAGAATGATTGTCATGAATATTATAAAATTAAAAACATGAGAATGGGGGTGAATTAATAATAATGACTGTTTATTTAGAATGACATTTATTATTTAGTTTTATAATCTAATAATCATAATCATTTTCATTATTCATTAACTCGTCTGTATTTTCAGCTGGTGCACAGCACTGTTCAAAAAATTTGTGGTGAACAGACGGAATTATTGCAATGTTTTTGCATAGATCAAGCAGATCTTTATGTTTTTCTGTTGATATTTTCGGAGCTTCATTATAAGCATTCATCAGACGAAGTGTCAATGCTTGTCTTCCTCTTTGCCTTCTTCTCAAATTGACCTCCTTATAAGTTTCTTGATCAAATTCGGTCTTATAAAAAAATTTGTTAGGTTCACTTTTTTAACATGAATGATTTTAATCTCATTCCAACAAACCTTCTCACCCTCTTCGTTTGTTCCCCAGTTACTTCCACATTGTTTTGATAGATCTTTGAAGACTTTAATGTCAGTAGTGTCTGGTTCATTAACAATAAACGGTTTCCCCGATTTTTTTGCTGATTTGATCACCCCACACCACTGAGCTGGAACGTAGATGGGTCCAGATTTCAATATACGTTTTTTCTCCTTCTCTATTACCGAGTGCATCGTGTCACCCTCATTCTGTGTATGCCCAACGATAAGGAACTTGTGTGTTATCTCCTCAATTTCTAAATGTGCTAAAGCAAAACAATACAGAGCAACCATTGATTTGTTTTTGTTCTGCCCAGCACAGTTGTCTGAGTAGAAGATAACTCTTTTTTTGTGGCAGTAGTCTTTCAAATATGAATAAACGAATATTGCTATTTCGTTGACACCCCTACGTGCTATATTCTCTGACCAAAAATTACAATATCCCTGTTTTTCTTCAATGCTGAAAATCGTGAAGTTGTAGCAATTGAGCTTTCTTTTATAATAAAACACGGATACCTCACCACAAGGGACAGGGAGTACCGCCTGTAAATCAAAGCATGACACAATTGTATCAATGTCAGAATTGTTGACATCATTTTCCTTTTCTTTCCTACTTAATATTTTATTTTTCTCATGTGCTTCAAATTTCTCTTTCAACTTTATTTTGTCTTCGCTGTCTGCATTCTTGAATTTCTCACAGAATGCACATAAATCTTTTTTAGGCATGAAGAAAGAAAGATTAAATTCATTGTTGAAAATATACCGGTACATTGATTCCGAGACTTTCTTGCTGGCTTCAGATTCTTTCAGGCTTTCAATGAATAGACGATACATCTCTCTGATATTCAAGCTACCATCTAAAAATTCTCTCTTCGTTTTTTCTCTCAAATAGTGAAATTCAATTTTTGGAAAGCTACTGATGTGCTTTCTCACCATTTCTTTTAGCTCTTCTTCTGTGCAATGTTTTGTATGCTTGCCTTGTTTTGATTTTTTCAGTACACCTGAAGCCTCATCCACTCTCTTGTAGCAATTGCGAATTACTTTCTCTGAAATATCAAGTGTTTTCAAAAAAAAATCCTTACATACTCTTACCTTATTAGTTGAAAGATAATAAGCGATGTTGCTAGAACGATTTCTGATCGATTTAAGTAGCTTTGATTTTTGTTCCAATTTTTCAGTGTACATCATGATGAAGTTATGCTGGCGGTCACGGTCACCTTGTTCCCAATACGCTTTGTTGATATCTATTTGTTGATCAGCTGTAATTTTGCTTGGACATTTTATGCGACACTTCACACTACAGGTTCCTTTCACAGCCCTTGCTGGTACACATTTGTTCGATTTTGTTTTGTATGACTGACCAGTGTTAACTTTAATTTTCTTGATGACTGACTTCCATTTTAATTCATTCCTCTTCCGTTTCCTAGTTGGCAGTGGGCTGGTTTCACTTCCATCAATTATTGTTGTATTAGAAAAATCAGAGACCGTTTGGCTGGCTTCACTTACACTTGCATCCACATTCACTTCCATTATTTGTCTATCAATACCAGTAGCAGGAAGAATTGACGTAGTATCATTGTTTGTGGCGATTTCTTCTCCAATATTATGTAATTCATTCTCTGATACTTCATTTTCAGAATCATCAGAGTTTGATGGCAGATAATCCTTGTCTTTGATGCAATCTTTCTCATCTGATGAAGAATTCTCATTGTCTTCAAAGTTGATTATTCGTGTACTAGACATACAAGGAAAGTTTAGAAACTCTTCGAGGGTTGCATCTTCTTCATTCTGTAAATGAAACAAAGATATGCTTAGTAGAAACCCCATAATAAATAGTAATTATATAACATTCAAGTTCCAAACTAACAAAAAATCTCCACATTATTATCTTATACCAATGATTTCACATTACAACATACAGTATTACATCACCAAAATTTACACACTATTATGATGTAATATTTTCTCATCACAGCATGACATAATAAAATAATAATTATATCTCATTTAAAGAAATTGGCAAAGTATACAATACAATAAATTATGGTAAGAGAAACAATACCATTGATAATAAAATAATAAGTAAGTCAATTATTGACTTACTCATTATCATTCTTCTTGAATGTTGAATTTGCCTCTCCATACAGATAAATAACAAAAAATGTGAAATTTTAGCAATCAATCTTCCTATTCAAGGCATGCATAACATTGTACATGAAAGCATCAGTAGAAGACAAACATTTCACTTAACTATAATGGAAAATTTAATCAATAAATATAACATTTTGTAAATAATCTAGTGATTTTTATTTCAGTGATTCTTACCATTTCTGTGCAGTTGGCAATTTCGTGCATTTGATCTCCTTCAGGTTCTGGAAAGACAACAATCTCTATTTCCCCAGTACTGCTCAAGCATCCATTGTCATGAACCTGCACAAAATGTTTTTTTATTGTGTAATTGAAAAAGGAATAGAAAAACCTAGTTTCTTATAACTTTGACATAACAAATTGAAAGTACTGTATGTTGAGTTGGAATTTGGGACACTTATACTTGTTATTATATTTTTCACTTCATAATGATGAGAATAATTCTAAAATTGATTTGAATGTTTATTATAACAATAAATAATACAATTCGAATACATTGGGAAAATTTGTATCAGATCACAGGTCTTTCTACACCTAAATAATTTCAATTTGTCAACTTCTATGGTATAGTCAGCTGAAGTAAATCTATTCAAGATGGAAATAGTAGTACCTACAACATGGTACAATGGATTATACTATTAATAATATTATTACTCATTAACAATCTTGAATGTCGAACTCGCCACTTCTTAAAAATATTGGTCAATTCTAAACAGAAATAGTTAAATATATTCTGTTATTACAGCATACAATGTGGAATTTGATTCTAACCACTACTGTGCAGTTAGCCTTTAATCACATTTTTCGTGAATTGTTCTGGAAGCCTGTCTCGTTCGACTTAATTATTATATTGTTTAGTGCGTAAACTGATGTTTAATTGGAATTTCAAGTGATGAATTCATTTTTTTCTAAATAGCCCATCTATATTTTTATAGCCCATCACATGTAGCGAGAATGAAATAATCGAATCTATAGGCTACACTATCTCTATCAAGTTAGTGATGTTGACAAGTGACAACTCAGTTGTGCTTAGTTGTGTACGTTCAGCACTTGTAGACATTGTTGGTATTATGAAAATCGAATTTTCAAATCAGAATATCAATTTATGAGGATTTTTCACTCGAAATTTCGCGTGGGTAATTACCTACTCACGGATTTTCGGTGTAGGTAGTAAGTACTATGTACCTACTATACCCACGTGTTCCGTCGGCCCTGCTTTTACAATATGTTTAACAGTAAAAATACTCTATTCTCAATGAATTTAGTTACTCATGTAATTCAGTATTTTTTTATAATGGTTCCAATAGAATAGATTCCAAACCAAATTTGATCATGTTTTGAACAAATACGGTAGCCTATAACTTAGTATTTGGGCTAGTTTTGAGCTCTAAATTCCAAATGGATATCTATTACAGACAAAACTATTTCTGTTTATTAGAAAAAATAAAACATAATCACAAAGAATTATTAACAACTGAAATAATTTTCAACTACTTTGGCTAATAAAAACACTTTCTGGAAATTGATTTGTAGGCTATAGGTTAGACTTACCTTGGTTGATGGAATAAGAGGTTTCAGCATGTTCATTATTTTCCCAGATCTACTAGTGAATATAATTGGGGGATTCTCCTTTTCATTGTCGGATTCCATTTTTCACTCCAAACAAAATTCAATAAAAATAATTTAAATGATAGAAACGCGTCCTCGTGTTACACCGTAGCAACGAACCAAGATACCAACGATTTGACTGTGTACAAACTGTGAAACAGCAACACTGTTACCAACTACAAGGTTGTATATCAAAATGTGGCGTCGACGAATATCATCTGTTCAAAAGTGTTGCAAGTAAGAAGGCCCTATGTCTAGTTGTGGCTTCTATCAATGTAACATCTGAGAGGCTCGAAGCTTATAAAGCCATAAACTATAGATGAGGCCTTATAACATACAAATGCATGTTGACTAAATGTCAACGATAACGATGGCCATAACTATAGTTGTGTCTCTATTATTCAAAACCAAGTTTCCGATTTCCAAGCAAACAACTAGCTAAATCAACATTAAAATGGCATTATTACAGCAATGGTTCTGACTTATTTGCAACAAATGTCTTTTGAAAAATGCTTTTTGACGACAATCTATCCGTTTTCAAGATGTGGCTTTATTACAGTGAATGGAACTGAATCTGAGCTTTCTTGTCATGTAAATAACTCATTTTTCAATTTTTTTGAGATATGGCCTTATTACTCTAAAGGTACGACATATTCATCATCTCATCTCAACATTTTCTGTTCTTTAGTATTGTATATTGTCATTATTACTCAATCAATTCCTAAAATCTTAATTAAATCCCACCTTATTATGTTTGTTCCATTTATCTATTTTGAATCATTAATGTAATGTTGAATTCACTATTACTCATTTCAATATCATCCATCTTTTTCAGTCATCCCATAATTCTAAGATTCAAATCACATTATTCTCATGTTATATTATTCTATTACATCACAATCCGGTCGTGTGTTGATGGAAGGATATTATTCTATATCCTTCTTCAAGAATCGACAATTATTCATTGAAACACCGCCGATTTATGAAGTTACTTTACAATTTTATATTATCGTTATTCTAATATTGCATTTAATCTTTGTTCTCATTGATTAATTTTCTATACTTTGTAAAATTCGTTGAATAATTAGCATTACCGCCACTTAATGTAAGTTACTGTATAAGCCAGTAAATATTGTAACATACATAAATAAATGAATCCAATCTAATCTTCCTCTTTATCCTATCCACCCATTACTCTCGCTCTGAATAAACAATGAAGAATATAATTATTTTTGTTTCAAAACTCTTCTTCTTCTTCTTCTCCTTTCTCTTCTTCTTTTTTTCTACTTTCTCTTCTTCATCTCCATCTTGTTTCTCTTCTTTGCTTCATCAACTTATTATTCTTCTTCTCCATCTTCTTCCATCTCTACTTCCTCTTCTTCTTTCTTTTCTACTTTTTCTTCATCATCTTCTTTTCCTTTTCATTTTTCTTCTTCCTCTTCTTCGTCTTCTTCTTCCTCTTTCTCATTCTTTCCTCGTTTCTCTCTCAGTCTCTATTTTTCATTTATTTCTCTCTTTTCATTTCCTTTCTCTCGTTTCTTACTCTTTCTCTCCCATTCCTTTTTGACGTGACAACGTCTTATAAATTGGTTTGCCGGGTGACACTTCAAGAAACTGCTTTACGTTCCCACGTTATGCGCTCACAATGAGAGCGAGTGAGAGCGTTCGTTTCGGTTCACGGTCGTCTGGAAAGAGCACGAATAGGAGCAGTGGCGAGCAACCAGCAGCGACCCGAAGCATTCACCTGGAGAGAGAGTGAAAACGGAGCTGTCAACCTGCGCAGGCGCCGCAAGCAATCTCCTGCGACTGCGCCACTACTTGCGCCACGAATATGAAATTCAGTGCAAGATTCATTGTATAAATAGATGTTTTAAATATAATTCTTCGTATAAATGAATGTTTTAAATTGTTACTATTACTTCATCCTTGTTCCTACTATACGAATGAATATTAACATTAAAATTATTTTACCACTCTAAGTCGTTGTCACGTAAAACTTTCGCCTGTATACCGACTTTACAGGCAACCAGACTATTTTTCTCTCTCTTTTTTCTGCCTCTCTCTATCTCGAATCTTAATTTCGCTATCTCCTTCTCTTTCTTATCTACTCTCTCTACTTATTCCTCTCTCATTCTCCTTTTCTTACTCGATTTATTCTTCTTCCCCTTTATCTATCTCTCTCTTTATCTTATCTTCTCTTGAGGGTTGAGTGTAAGAGAGGGTCAGCTGCGCCCTAACTCCGCCCTCCTAGGTAAAAATAAAGGTTGCCATTCTATTCTATTCTATCTATTCTATTCTATTCTATTCTATTCTATTCTATTCTATTCTATTCTATTCTATTCTATTCTATTCTATTCTATTCTATTCTATTCTATTCTATTCTATTCTATTCTATTCTATTCTATTCTATTCTATTCTATTCTATTCTATTCTATTCTTTCCCTTTCTCTATTCCTTTCTCTTTCTCTATTTCTTTCTGTTTCCCTATTTATTCTTCGATCTCTTTTTCATCATCATTCTCTTCTCTTCTTGTTTCTCATTTCAGTTTTCTTGTTTTCTCTCTCTTTCCCTTTTTCTTGTTTTCTCTCTTTTTCCCCTTTCTCTCTCTTCCTTTTTTCTCTCTTTCCCTCTCTTTCTCTTTTCCTCTTCTCTTATTTTTGCAAAGCGCGCGTGACCTAGTTTCAAAACCCTGATGCTCCATGCTCCTATCGGTTTGCCTTGCTTTAAATGGTAACCTCACCCAATTTTCAAATTGTACACACATGATCAGCGGTTTAAAATAGATACGCATGATCAGCAATAATTGATGGAATTCGACAATGACGTTACAGCCAAGTTCAGGTTGGGTGTGTGGAATGGACAAATTATTTAATAATAATTGGATCTTAGAAAAAACATAGATTATAATGCATTTCTGCAAACTTACTCGTCATCCACCTCAATTTGACTTAAAGATTGGTTTAGTGGTTACTGAGATCTCAGGGTTGAACTGGGCATTAAATATCTAGATTAGGTAGGCTACTTTAGTTTCTGATTTGGGTTGATAGTTTGATGGGATCCAATGATGTGATAGTTTCCATAATAATGCAGTAAACTGTAAGTAATGAGAAGTTTACCATCGTTAGGTACTAATATTGAGATAACGAAACAAAGTTATTCTCCAATATTGAAAAATTGTGAGAATATGAATTTGTACAATTAGAATGTTGATAACACAAAAAGCATTTCCTAGAGAATATATTTTTTTCTCGACATCTGAGATAAATTTGTGAGAATGGTGCCCACAAAGTATTTTGAAATCTATCAATGTTTCTTATTGACGTCAAAAGAACACTTGGTTTTTTTCATAATACGAATCACGACCTCTAACTAGCACACCACGCACAATTCATGAAACATCCAATCGAATCTGATACTTCTCAATGGATTTTTCGAGTTTTCAGTTCAAGTTTCTCAATTTTATTGTTCAATCATTTCTCCGTTGATATTGAAAATTATTGTCGATTCAGTCAAATGTCATGATAATATCAAATTCAGTTATTCATATCGAATGATTTATTGAGTTGAGTATCACTATTTTCATCTATTGATATGATTTAGAATTATGACGAATGATGAAATGAATTTCTATTGGGCCATATAATTCATATAGAAGGCCATCTCAAATTTTAATGCATTCCGTTTCTAGTCATGCTAGTCAAATGATCAATAGTTGAGAATATTCATGACTTGGCTGTAAATAATTGATTTTCTAGTTTTTTTAGTTTGCAGTGGTTTGGTATTTTCTTCACAGTGGTATGTTTATAAGAATTAAAGACTTTGGTTATAATATTTCTGGTATAAAGATAAACTCTCCTTCTAAAAGATCCACAAAATAATATATTATTTACAAAATTGGGCCATATTAAATTTGATATCAATACTTCAAATAACACCAGAGTCATGTTTTTCTAGTTAAAATACAGTACAGTACAACTTTATCCTCAGATAGTCAGATAGATGAATTAACGAAAATTGAGTTCTTGAAATTGTCAAAATACTTATCTACTGAGCTATTTATATAGCTTAAAATGTGATTCACTCAGTGGCGTATCCAGAAAAAAATTTCGGATCATAACATTTGCGTAGAAACGATCGAAACTATGGGGGCTGTACCAAGGGGTATTCGGGTAAGGAATAAACCCACTAAAGGGGGTCCGGGAAATTTTGAGAATATACCTTCAATTTGTTGCGATTTTACGCAATTCCCACTTTAAAACCAACATTCTATCCACGTTTTTCATGTGTTCAGTAGATTATCGATTAAATCAATTATCCCTTACAAATTCCATAGGCCTATAGTTTTTTTTTTCGATTCAATAACAAATAGAATGAGATAGGAGCTATTTCACTCTTAATCCAAATTAAGGCTACATAAACCGTTTTTGTGCAATCGTCTAATTCAAGATACTCATGAAAATATTCCGCTATCTACTCATTCCTGATGGATAATAATTAATTATTACATTTTTAAAACCCAAGTATATCATCATATTATATCACAATGAATGCATGAGGAGCTTGAAGGGGCCGATTCCTCTCTATAGCATAGCGGGATAGCCTAATTAACAACTTATTATTCAACCATCATAAATCATTTCAATCTATTAATAGCTTGTTCCGCTACTTCTAATCTTGACCTTATTCATTCGTGGAATCAGAACAGTTTATATTGAGAAATTCATATTTATCACTATAGCCGTTTATGGTCCGTTGATTAGAATTCAACATAACAAGAACAGGGCAAGAGTATTTGGACCAAATATCTAACAATTGAATCTATATTTGATTTGCCTCTCACACTATTTGCCAAAGTTTCTTTCACATTCCAAATTCAATATTGATAAGAAGAAATTTTTCAACTTTGCATAAAGGACTAGATGGGAATGGAATTGAAACTTTTTTCGCTTGAAGATCCACTAATAATTACATTATCTTCTTAAATAGAGAATAACATAACATTTGAAGGCTTTTAAATTGATTTCTCGAATAATAGCCTACATCTAATTATTCTTATCCTGTTTCCACAGATTTATGTGAAGAAGGCTGTTATCCAAAAAATCGTTAGATTCAATGGCATCAACTTCAAGAATAATTCAAAGCATCCCAACATTCATACTTCCATATATCCATCCAAACTAACTAAACTAAAACTAATACTTAAGAGATAAATGAGGAAATCAAGCTTTTCTCTTCTTTATAGTCTACCGGAGGTTACTGTAGGCGTTTTCTTGAAATGGAGGAAGCACAAATCTTTTCAATTAGCAATAATAATTGATATTGAACATCTCAATGACTCCATACTAATCCATTCAAGATGAAGCTTACTGAAGCTATACTTAGTGAACTTTAGCAAATTAATAACATTTCTATTTCCATGAGAAGGTGAGTAGCCTACTATTTCAGATTATAATGGAAAATGAAACCTCGCTCAGTGGTAATTTGTGAGAATCGCTCACAAGATTTTCATGTGGGTCAATGTTGATAAGTACTAACAGAAAGTGAAATTAATATCTTAATAATCAATTAATTTATTGTTTACTTGGCTTTCATAAAATTTGGACTGACATGCGCGTGGATAGTCCTATCACTGATAACTATTACAACGAATATTTATTGTTGAGATATTTGTTGAAACTGGCAGTATATTAGTAAGAGCATTATCGAATGAATAAGGAATGCTACTGAATCAACGATATAATCGTAGATCATTTTTTATTACTTAATAAATCATAGTCTATTGGCCTAACAGGCTGAGTAAAGGGGGGGGGGGCTCGAATCAAAAGTTACATAATCTAAAAAGCTAATTTTTGGGAATAAACAAAAAACTATTTCATCACAATACTATTACCAAGCAACCATGGAAATATGTTTGAATTCCAGTTGAAGAGATCTATTCCAAACGGGCCCAAGTCACAAAAGTGTTTTTCTCAGGAAATCGATTTTTTGATAGTCATCACTTAAATGTTGGAAAATATTTATAATCCAATGTATAAAGTGTGTATTTTGAATTCCATACGATAATTTTGCATATTTTGAAGTAATTCCTGTGTAATAGGTTAATTTCCTTGCTTTTTCTTCCAAAATGTCACTAAGTCCATGGACTTGGTGACATTTTGGAAAGAAACTTGGACTTGGACCTTCTTCATGTCACTAATATGATAAGTTTCTTCAAGTGCTGTATTTGCTGAGTTGAATATATCTTGCCAATTTTTTTGAATAAATTTTCTTGATCACTTGATGCTCTTGGTAATCCCCAGTGTATGTATTCTTGACTTTCACTGTAATCTTCCCTTGAAAACGCTGTAATGTTAGGAAAAATAATGAAAAATGTTACACTAAATATTATCAGTTAACTTGAGAGAGAATTGATTTTGTAGTTCAAACTTGTCGATCTCGTACCGTCAAAACAAAATTTTAAACTTGCCGCCTTTTAATGTCAATAAATCAGGTTGAATAAATGAACTCGTTTGAATTGTAACAATAGTTTATTTAATTTTTTATAAAGTTTTGACATTGTACAAATTAAATAACCAGATTATAACTTAAAATTTAACTTTTATTTGGTTGATACTCAGATTTCAGTAGCATTGAGATTTATTTGCTCTAGGTAAAGGAAGTTCATAATATATCCTGTTTGATTCAGTACCTTTTTCACCTGAGATTCCCACGAGTTAGAACAAAAAATTTGGTTGCTCCACATTTATTGGTAAAATTCTAATTAATAGCTTATTATTTCATTTATTTGTTCAATTAACATAAAGTAGAAAATTTGTTTATTAATGTAACTTTTGAAAGTGTCAATTTAAATTTTTTAAGGTGTTTAAAATTAAAAGTGGAATCTTGGGTAGGCTAAATTCACGTGAGTAAAAATTAATTTAATCTAATCTATTTTGAGAAAATCAGTAAAATTTGTTCATTATTTTAAAAATTAGGTCTTGTCAAAAAGAAAACATAATTCAGAGTATAGGTTTGGTAGTAATAAGTTTTTTATTGTGTAACATTCTTTTATTTTGTAAACTTGAAAAGTTTTCAATAAACGTAATCAGATGCAATGTATTTTATTTATTGCCAACGCATTGTCAACTTAATGAAAATGGTAAATTTGTTAGTTTAGGATCCAGAGTAAAATGATGAATATTTTTATTAGACAAGAGGCAAAATCCTTCTTGGAAAATAAGAGTATCAAATGATTCTATCTCTGAAGTGGGGTTTCGGTGCGGATACAATCGAAGTAACCACACACGAAACGCACCAAATGGCATCCCTGAATGGGGAAAATCGAAACAAAATATTCACAAAGACCACAAATAATAAATGTTGAAACTTGAAAAGTTCATGGTTAGGTTAGAATTTGATAGTGACGCTAAGAGATACTTTGAATGATTTTGACTAGGTTAGATTACAAATCAGTTAAGTTCATTGAGTTGAAATGCGAGGTAAATTATAGAAAACATTGTAAATGATTATATCTGTATTCAAAATACTGCGTTCTGATGAACAACTATCTACTAAGAAGTAAGACGAAGACATCAACCAAAATGGAAAAATTGATTCATGAATCTGAAGCGTCCAAAGATACTATAATGGTAGATGAATTAGAAGATAGGGAAAGTACAATGCAAGAGTTTGATACATCCAATGATACTATTGTATTGAATTCAAGTGATATGGAGTCGCAAGAACAACTGAACTTAACCCTAGTAGAGTCAAATGAATCCTTAGGTGAAGATTTTGTTGGTTTCCTCGATCAAAACGATAGGAATTGTAATAAACCTGAACTACAAGAAGTTGATGATTCAAATTTAAAGATTTCAAATGATCAAGTCAATAATTCAAATAATGATGCTCAACAAAACATTGAAGATTCTATTGCTCAATCGAGCGATTCACTTTATAATGTAAATTCTAAAATGGATATCTTGATGAAGTTTCTTGAAGAACAAAACAAAAGTATAGAAAATGAATTTAAAAAACAAGATGAAGCAGAAAATGAAATTAAAAATGAAATTAAAAATGAAATTAAAAGTGAAATTAAAAGTGAAATTAACAAGGGAAAAAATGAAATTAATGGTTTAAACCAAAAACTTAACAGACAAAATGATAAGTTTGATGAGAAGTTTAATGAAATAAAAGCACAGTTTCAAACAATAAATCAGAAAGTTGAATGCCAGGACAAGAAAATTGAGAAGGTTAGGTCAGAACTAGACAAAAAAATTACAAAACAAGAAAGTAGGTTAGATCAATACTGTATGAAAAATAACAAAGAAATCGAAGAAATGCAGGTCAAAACTAAAAAACTTGAGGTACAAGTAGGTCAGGTAACCGAATGAATGAACAAAAATACAAGTCAATTGAAAGATGAAATTAATAATATTAATGAAGAGATGGAAAATGTTAGGGCTAGTGTTCACCAACAATCAGCCATGCAAATCAATTTAGAAGATAGGATCACTAAGAATCTGAATATTTTGGAAGTTAGGCAGAACGAAGAAGCTGTCAAGGTCTGTACCTTACAGTTGAATGTAGAGAAAAACAGTGAAACAGTTGATAAATTACAGAAAAAAATCTCATCACAAGTGAACTTTGTACCGCAAGTAAATAATTGCTTTCCTTCTGACAAATACGAATTTCAAATGTTGATTGACAGGAGAAATCCTATGAACTTCATCAATAGCTTAACTGAATATTTATCTCGTAACCATATTAATGAATGGGGAAAAATGAAAAGTATTTTGGACAATAATTTGAATAAAACTTATCAACAACAAGAATGGTGGGATTTTGTAAAAACCGATATTGACAGTGATATGATAAACCATATGTTTTCGTTGTCATTGATTCATTCATAAATATCAAATGTTGTTGATCCGTTACTAGTAGAAAGTCATGTTCAATTTTATTTGATTAAAGCTCTACAAATGGAGAGTTTACTTATTTCAATTTAATCAAATAAAAATGCCGACAAAGAAAAAGACAAAAACGATTGAAAACCGTAACTACGAAGAAGATAAGATGGAATCACATATTGACAAGTTTCTCAAGCCAAAGGAATTATCTATCGACCCAGATTCGCCTACGGCAGAGAGAGAGTGGAAACATTGGAAAAAGACGTTCGAAAATTTCTTAGAAGGAACGACAACCAAAGACAAAATGAAAATATTGGTAAACTTCTTATCACCTGCTTTATACGAAATTGTGGAGAGCTATACTTCATATGAAGAAACTATATCCATGTTGGAAGATATGTTCGTTAAACCGAAGAACGAAATTTATGCACGATACTGCCTTGCTAATGCAAAACAACAAATAGGTGAGTCCATTGATCACTACTATTCTGAACTAAAAAGATTAAGCTTATCATGTAACTTCACTAGAGTGTCAGCCGAAGAAAACAAAAACGAGCATATTAGAGATGCTCTTGTTTCAGGGTTATGTTCTATTGAAATTAAAGAGAAACTTTTTCAACAAGGAGATTTGAGTCTACAAGAAACCGTTTCCCAAGCACGTGTTCTTGAATCCGCAAAAACATATGCCGACTCCTTTAAAAGTACTTGTTATACAAACTCTGTTGAAGAAAATAAAAACATAAGCTTGAGTCAATCTTTCTCAGATGTTAATGCTGTAACCCAAAATCGACAGGCAATTGTAGAGAAATCCGTTCAATGCCAACGTTTCGGATATAAAAAACACTCAAATTCTCAAGAATGTCCTGCAAAAGGAAAGACTTGTCATAAATGTTCCCGAATTGGACACTTTTCCCATGTGTGTAAAAGTAAAACGCTCAAAGAAAAACTAACTACGTCAACTATTACTGCAGCTGGTATAGCCAGTAATCTTTCTAAAGCTACAATTATTGTTTCGGTGAATGGAATAAATACACCAGCTCTTATTGATACCGGAAGTGTTGCCAGTTTTATTGATGAAAAATTTGCAAAAACAAATAAATTTAAAACTGCATCAGATTCTTGTTTTATAAGATTTGCATCTGTTCAACATAACACCGCTACAAAAGCATGTGTTTATAGCAATATTGTGTACAAAGGAAATGAATACAACAATATTAAACTCTTGGTATTAAAAGAATGCTGTTGCAATGTGATACTTGGTCACGATTTTTTGATGAATCACTCTACAATAAGTTTAGCATTCAATGGTAATAAACAGCCTCTTGTAATAGATAATAATTCTACAACCACACCACCCTTGAAAGATTGCCTCTTGGTGGAGGCCATGATAAAACCATGTTCCCTTTTCAATGACTTGACTCCCGATTGCCACCCAATAACTACCCGATCCAGAAGACACCCACAAGATGACTATGAATTCATGAAGAATGAGGTCAATCGCCTCCTTACAGAAGGAATAATTGAGGAAAGCCAGTCCAGTTGGCGTGCCCAGCCTTTCATTGTAACCAATGGACAGAAGAAACGAATGGTCATAGACTATTCACAGACTATTAATAAATTCACAAATTTAGACGCATACCCTCTCCCATTGATCGAAGATCTTGTAAACACAATTGCCAAGTACAACTTTTTTAGTACTGTAGATTTCAAGTCAGCTTACCATCAAATACCGATTCTTGAGAATGAACGACATTACACTGCCTTTGAAGTAGGCCGAAAACTTTATCAGTTCAAACGAATACCATTCGGAGTAACCAATGGAGTAGCTGCCTTCCAACGTACAATAAACGGACTTATAGAAAGAGAGAATTTGAACGACTGCTTTGCCTATTTGGATGATGTTGTCATTTGCGGTTCAAATCAAGAAGAACATGACAGAAATCTTAAGAAATTTCAACAAGTAATTGAATTGTATGGCTTGACTATAAATGAAGAAAAATGTAAATTTTCAAAAAAATCATTGAAGTTCCTTGGGTATGAGATAAAACATGGAGAAATTAAACCTGACCCAGAACGCCTTGCACCACTCATGAACTTTCCACCCCCAAGAAATGCTAAAGAAATGAAATGACTCATGGGATTACTGGCTCATTACTCCCGATGGATTAAAAACTTTTCTCAAAAGATTCACCCCCTTGTCCACATACAGAAATTCCCTCTATCTCAAGATCAGATGGAAACTTTGGAATTGTTGAAAAATGAAATTGCTTCTGCGGTACTGCTCTTTATTGATGAAAATGTACCATTCATAATTGAGACAGATGCATCAGATTTTGCAATTGGTGCAACATTAACACAAAATTCTCGACCAGTAGCCTTTTTCTCACGAACTTTGTCCCAAAGTGAAACCAGGCATTCAGCTGTTGAGAAAGAAGCCTATGCCATTGTGGAGTCTATAAGAAAATGGAGACACTATTTACTACGAAAACAATTCACTTTGATCACTGACCAAAAATCTGTCACATTCATGTTTGGCACTCAACACAATAGAAAAATAAAAAATGAAAAGATACAAAGGTGGCGCCTAGAATTATCTGAATACAAATTCAACATAGTCTACAGACCTGGAAAAGAAAATGCACCAGCTGATGCACTCTCTCGTATATGTATTACAGCTGGTTGTTCAACATTGAACTCAGCTTTGGCAAAATACCATGATGAACTTTGTCACCCTGGTGTAACTCGTTTCTACCACTGGCTCAGAATGAAAAATCTCCCCTATACTGTAGATGATGTAAGGAAAATTTACTCCAATTGTGCAATTTGCTCTGAAATAAAACCACAGTATATGAAGACAAAAGGAAATCTCATAAAGGCAACAAAACCTTTTGAACGAATTAATATGGACTTCAAAGGACCCGTACAATCAAAAACAAGAAATAAATACCTACTGGTGATGGTTGATGAGTACTCAAGATTCCCTTTTGTATTTCCTTGTCCAGACATGACTGCGAGAACAGTCATAAATTGCCTGGTCTCATTAATATCAATGTTTGGCCTTCCAAGCTATATTCACACAGACAGAGGAACATCCTTCATGTCAACTGAGTTGAAGAGCTTTCTTGGCTCAAAAGGGATAGCAACTAGTAGATCAACGCCTTACAATCCGAGAGGGAATGGTCAAGTAGAGCGATATAATGGAATTATATGGAAAGCAATAACACTAGCTCTAAGATCACGAGGACTTGATTCAAATCGATGGGAGGAAGTGTTGACTGATGCACTTCACTCTATTCGATCTCTTTTGTGTACTACAACAAATTGCACCCCTCATGAACGAATGTTCCTACACATGAGATCCTCAACAAATGGACAGTCACTACCATCTTGGCTAATGAGCCCAGGACCAGTTTGGCTGAAGAAAATGAACCGAAATTCAAAGCAAGATTCATCAGTAGAAGAAGTTGAATTGATTGAGGCAAACCCAGAGTATGCTCACATTCGTCGCCCTGATGGACAAGAGTCTACTGTGTCGCTCCGTCATCTTGCCCCTAAGATAACACGAAAATCTAGCCGGGTAGAATGATATGATAAACCATATGTTTTCGTTGTCATTGATTCATTCATAAATATCAAATGTTGCTGTTGATCCGTTACTAGTAGAAAGTCATGTTCAATTTTATTTGATTAAAGCTCTACAAATGAAGAGTTTACTTATTTCAGACAGTTTTGAAAGCTTCAAAAACAAATTCATCTCGAAGATGTGGTCGCAAGACATCCAGAAGAAAGCACGACAAGAACTTCAATTTGGAAAATACGTCATTGGTAGTAAGTTAACTTTAAGTGAATATTTTATTTCCAAATTTAACATCTGTAAAAATTTAATTCCGGCTATTGACAAAGACACAATTTTTGAAATGTTGAAAAATCATTACAATGAAAATATAATTACCGCTGCAATTGTTAGAAATGTAAAGAATGCAGAAGAATTTATTAAGGTGTTGGATGCATTCAGTTTATTAGATGAATATAGGGTGAACAAAAATCAAAACAATCAAGAAAATCAAGATAAGAATCAGTCAAATGACAATCGATGATTTGATCAGGTAGGACGCAATAATTTTGATAATAGACGAAATAATAACAACTTTCAAAGATCAGGTTATCAACAACGTCAGGAAGATCGTAGACAATCAAATAATGCAAACATGAATCAAATGAATCAAAACATGAATCAACCAGGTAATTTTCATCCTAGAAATCCAATGATGTTTCCGCAGCAGTTCAACTACCCGCCGCCTGGATATGGAGCATCACAAAGAAATACATCACAAAGTACAAATAGTAACAAACATCCTTTAAACTAAAGGATGAACAACGAAAAATGATTTCTCCTGTTAGTTCATTAAGTTCAGGGTTACCAATGAAAATTCAAATGAAAATCTAAGTAAAAGTTCAAATGAAAATTCTTCAAATATAGACAATCAACCTGTATTGAAAAATTATGAACGAATTTTAAAAAAGAGAAACTTTTGCATTTTCCAAGAATTATTAGATGAACCGGACATGCCTATAAAAGAAAACTATGAACTTGTCGAAGTAAATGTTAAGATTTGTAATAAAGAATTTATGTTAATTATAGACACAGGATCTGTGCAACTGGTATAAAACATAAGAAAGTAAATAAGCAAGTTATTCTAGATGTAGGGTTTGAGAAGATGGAATTACCAATAGTATTCTTAATAGTTGATGATTTAAATACAGATTTAATTGAAGGTTGTGACTTTCTAAAAGAAATAAAAGGTATTGTTAATTTCGAAGAAGAAAAAGTAGTGATTAAAAAACTAGAGATACCTTTCATTAAGAAACCGATTTGTAGGTATGGACAAATTTTCAATATCAAAGTCAATGCTGATAAAAGAACTAATGAAGAAATTTGGGATGATCAAATATTAAATATACGTCATAGTTTACAGAATGAATCCAAAGATCTAGTAGAGAAATTAATTGATGTGTTTGATTCCAATAAAGATGTATTTTCTGATTCTCCAGGCTCAGCTAAAGGATACGTTTGTAAGTTAAGAATGAAAGATGATATAAAATTAATCAAGAAAAGTTATCCTATTCCTTATAATCAAAGAGATGCAGTAAGGGAAGAGCTCAACAAAATGTTATCTCAAAAAATCATTGAACCAGGCTGTTCTGAATACACTAATCCAATGGTTGTAGTTAAAAAGCCGAATAATAGTATCAGATTGTGCTTAGACGGTAGGGAAGTAAATAAATTCATATTGAGAGATTACACTGAGCCAGAACCGATTGATAACTTATTAATAAGATTCAACCAATGTAATTATATAACAAGTTTAGATCTAACTCAAGGTTTTAATCAGGTAAAATTAGATGAAGACAGTAAAAAATTTGTAGCATTTAACGTATTTGGACAAGTATATCAATACACGCATCTTCCATTTGGACTCAATATCAGCTCATCTGAATTCATAAAATGTTTGTATAAAATACTAGGAGAAGATGTTTGTCAATTCATTATCGCCTATGTCGACGACTTAGCTATTTGTAGTAAAACACTTGAGGAACATATTCAAAGACTTGATCTCTTATTTAAAAGATTGAAAGAAGGTAATTTAACGTTAAAGTTGGCTAAATCTAAGTTAATTGCAGATAAAATAAAATATTTAGGATATGTAATAAGTAAGGAAGGAATCGAACCGGATCAAGACAAGTTGAGTAATTAAAGATTTTCCAGAACCCAGTAATTTAAAACAACTTCAATCTTTTCTTGGATTTTGTAATTATTATAGAAAATTTCAAAAGAACTATTCGTACTTAACAGCTGAATTTAAGCATCTATTGAATAAAAATAAAAAATTTATTTGGACTGATAAGGAAAGAAAAGTATTTAATGAAATAAAAGAAAAATTCATTGATTGTGTAATGCTCAGACATCCTGATTACAATAGAGAATTTATTATGAGTACTGACTGTAGCGATATAGGTATCGGTGTGGAATTATTCCAAGAAAATAATGAGAAGGAACATGAAGTGATAGCCTATGCTAGCAGGAGTTTAAATAAGAGTGAATTAAATTATTCTATTTGTGAAAAGGAGTGTTTATCAGTATTGTTTGGTTTGCAAAAATTTCAGAATTACTTGGAGATCGTAAAATAATAGTAAGAACAGACCATAAAGCATTAACCTTTATGAAAAAATGTAAAGTAGGACACAGTAGAATGGGCAGATGGATTTTAGCATTGCAAAATTATAATATTGAATGGGAATATATCCCAGGTAAAGAAAACATTGTAGCTGATATAATTTCAAGAACCGACTTTGAGGGAAATTTAGAGGTACGTAATTCAAATGAATATAAAGTTTTTAATATTATTAAAAGTGATAAGCCCATGAATGAAATAATTAAGAAAATAAAAAATACACAGCATACTGATCCATGGATAAATAAGATAAAAGATAAAGTAGAAATGGGTAACGTTCAAATTTGTAAATACTTCACTGTCCATGAAGACTTATTGTTCTGTAGAAAAACTACTAAAAATAATTATTGGAAATTGTGTGTGCCTTCTGCACTTTATGAAGATTTAATTATGGAAACACATTATAGACAAGGTCATGTAGGTATTTCTAAAGTTTGTAGATTTTTGCAAGAAACATTTTATATTAAAGATTGCTATAAAATGGTAACGAAAACTATTAAATATTGTAAGTATTGTCAGTTGGTAAAAACTTCAAATGAGAAAAAGTTACTCGATATGCACACTATCATTTCTGAGAAAAAGAATAGCAAAATATTTATAGATGTATATGGTGAATTACCAGGAGGTCGATATAAATGGATGTGTATAATATTAGATGGGTTCAAAAAGCATGTAAAATTATATCCGTTAGTAAGAGCAAATAGTAAGACTTTAATTAAAAAAGTAGAAGAATACATAAAAGAATTTGGTAAATTTGAATACATCATCAGTGACAACGGTACCTGTTTTCAAAGTAGAATATGGAAGTCAGAAATGGAGCGTCTGGGAATCAAACCTTACTACATTTCTATGTACCATCCTCAAGCTAATCTGAGTGAGCGGCCGTTAAAGGAAGTAAACAGGATCTTACGCACCTATGTTCCGAAGGAGAAGCATAATACTTGGTACAAACATCTTGATAAGGCAGAATACATCATTAACTGTAACTTTCATGAAACAACAGGACAGATTCCAGTAGAGATGATGATGAATAAAAAATAAGGTCATTTAGTTTTCAAAAGTATTAGATTTCCTCCTGATAATAAATTTGAACTAGAACCCGAAGAACTTAGAAATAGAAGAGTATTAATTAATATAAAAAATGAAGGAGTAATCAGAAGATTTAAACAGAATATGAGAAATAAAAATCCATGTAGATTCAATGTAGGTGATCAAGTCTTGATAAAAAATTACATTCTATCTAACAAATTGAAGAAAATATCTGCGAAACTGTGTGCAAAATATAAGGGACCGTATGTTGTAGTAAAAGATTTAAGAAAGGGTTGTTATGAACTTGAAGAAATAAAAACTGGAAACATTTTGAAAGTAAATAAGTTTATGATGAAGCGTTTTTACCATAAAGATGATTAATTTTTCTAAAGTTACGTGATCAATGGCTTGAGAATCATTCTAAAATAAAAAATATGCAATTGAATACTATAACACTTTGTTAAATCAACTGTAGAAAATGAAACTTTGTTTAAAATAATAATGTAATTCAAACAAATTTTATTGAGTCATGAAATCTATTGTATTGGTACTGTTGTTTAGTATTCTTGTTGGTATGTATTAGTATTAGTAATTATTGATTTATAATTGTATTTTGTTTGAGTAAGAAATCCTGACCTTGAAGTCTTAAGGGATGCTCATAAATTTTGTGTAATGTAATTTGTGCTTATGAATGACCATGTAGCTTGTGTTGGTAATACAATGATTTAAATGACTCAAAGAAATGTATTTTGAAAGTTTTGGAAAATTTATAAGTGATATTTAAATTTCATTGTGTTTAACTTCCTACTTTTATAGTAAATTCATAAACAAATGATTGACATTAATGATTAATAAAATAATGAATGTTCAAATTAATTGAAAATAAATTGCTGAAAACTATTGAAACGATTTAAATAAAGGAATAAATAATATAATATTGTTGTTACCTAACTGTCTGAATAATTCTGAATATGTATTTTGTTCACAATGACTTGAAAAATATTATGAAGGTATTAATGATGATTGTTATGTTTAATCTGTCAAACATGTACGGTATTCAAATATTGTTGAGGTATTCATGATGATTGATATATTTACTCTATATTCACTTGTATTCAGTAATAATAATGTGTATGTACTTGAAATAATAGTCTAATATTGTTTAATTAAAATTGATTCATATGCTATTGATCACTAATATCCTATCTAAATATTTAGTATAACTCTTCTGTCAATATTTTATTTTATGATTTACTTGAAATTTGTGGATAAATTCATGAACTTACAAAATTCATGATTCATTTTGTTTGAAATATGACTGACGATTTATCAACTTAACTATATTTTTGAGTAATAGTTAATTCTAAAACTTATCTTAAAAAAAAATATATATATATTTTATTCTTATTAAAAATTTAAATAATAATTTTTTATTCTTAAATGCTCATACATTCTTGACGTGAAAGTGACTACTAGTGCATCGAATAACACTGCAACGTATAATACAAATGTGAATGATATCTTCGAATCTTCAATATTCTACGACAACGAAATTGCTGAAAATAAAATGGTAGTGGTATGGAACTTCATCACAGAACTTCAAGCTGAGATGTGGCCTAACTCCATTCCACAGCGTAAAGATGTCATTCCACATAGAGGGTGTTCCAGAAATTATAGTCACAAGAACTTCAAGATTTTGCATTGCAAGAAACCTTTACCTAAAATTTACCTTACCTTAAAAAGCTATTCCTTTCTAGATATTGGCAACAGTGAATCCTTTCTAGCAACTCACTCCGTTCCTTAAATTAATCCTTTCAAAATTTTCCACTTGCACATAATGCAACTACAACTACAAATAAAAGTGCTATCTAAACGAGTATGGACATGTAAAAGTGAGAAGTAAAAGAAATGAGTGATTAAAAAATAACGAGATGTATCTACGAATGTGCCTGCAAATGAACTTTCATCTTCGTCTAAATCCAAAAATGTTCCAGTTGTAAAAAAAAATTTTGTTAAAATTGATCTTCAAGATTCGCATAAAACCAAGTTTAATGGATTTTTGTAACATCTTCATCTAAATCCAAGTCTAATGGATTTTTGTAAACAATGTTCCTGCTTTACAAAATGTCAAATTGATCTTCAAAACTCGTAATAACTATCGAATAAAATAGTTATTTCTACAAGAACTTCTATCAAATGAACTTTCTCATTGATGCTAAAAAAAAAAAAAAAAAAAAAAAAAAAATGACTGAAATCTACAATATCTTCAAGTTATTCACGATGTATCTACAAGTTATTACTGCATAAGATGTGTCTGAAATCTGTATGCTGTTATGTTATCTTCGAGAATAAAAAAGAAGAAAAAATCACTCCTAAAAAATTTTAGAAGCACTAAGAAAAATGAAACGAGATGTTTGCGATGTCTACAATTTGTGACTATAATTCTACAATGATGACTGATGACTACAATTCCATGGTACTTCAAGAACGAGTTGGTCTACAAGAACTTCTAGAGTTCTATACTGCTACCATCTTCGCATTCATTGGAATAAAAACATTCTTCATCATCATTGATCATCACATAAAACATTTCATCGCAAAAAACATTCATCGACGTAAATATATTGAAAGTGTCTTCATATATTGAACTATTCTTCGTAAATAGACCATAATTGAGTATGAGTATTTGAGAATGTTTTTTATAAAATGAATATATCCACTATACATCATTGATTTATTCTATATTTGTTTTGTATTCTAATAATCTATATTCATTTATTATTAACTTATGGAATTTTATTCTTACAGTTTGACATTTGTTTATATCTATAAGGTATTCATTTTGATGAAAATTTTGACAATATACATTCTAGATTGTTATGCATAAAAATGTAACGGAAATAATTTTGTAATTTTCTTATATGAATTAATAATCATTTGAATATTTTTTGACATACTTAAATTTTGCTATGAGAATTTAATGCAATTGCTTTATATATATAAAAAAAAAAAATTATTTCAGTATATTCGATGTAATAATCTTGATTTAGAATTTCTATACTTTGTGTGATTACACTTATAAAAAAAAATCAATTTTGAATTTTTTCAAAATTGAAAATAATTTTTTTTTATTGTTGAAGGCGGGCATTTGTAATGTTAGGAAAAATAATGAAAAATGTTACACTAAATATTATCAGTTAACTTGAGAGAGAATTGATTTTGTAGTTCAAACTTGTCGATCTCGTACCACCAAAACAAAATTTTAAACTTGCCGCCTTTTAATGTCAATAAATCAGGTTGAATAAATGAACTCGTTTGAATTGTAACAATAGTTTATTTAATTTTTTATAAAGTTTTGACATTGTACAAATTAAATAACCAGATTATAACTTAAAATTTAACTTTTATTTGGTTGATACTCAGATTTCAGTAGCATTGAGATTTATTTGCTCTAGGTAAAGGAAGTTCATAATATATCCTGTTTGATTCAGTACCTTTTTCACCTGAGATTCCCACAAGTTAGAACAAAAAATTTGGTTGCTCCACATTTATTGGTAAAATTCTAATTAATAGCTTATTATTTCATTTATTTGTTCAATTAAACATAAAGTAGAAAATTTGTTTATTAATGTAACTTTTGAAAGTGTCAATTTAAATTTTTTAAGGTGTTTAAAATTAAAAGTGGAATCTTGGGTAGGCTAAATTCACGTGAGTAAAAATTAATTTTAATCTAATCTATTTTGAGAAAATCAGTAAAATTTGTTCATTATTTTAAAAATTAGGTCTTGTCAAAAAGAAAACATAATTCAGAGTATAGGTTTGGTAGTAATAAGTTTTTTATTGTGTAACATTCTTTTATTTTGTAAACTTGAAAAGTTTTCAATAAACGTAATCAGATGCAATGTATTTTATTTATTGCCAACGCATTGTCAACTTAATGAAAATGGTAAATTTGTTAGTTTAGGATCCAGAGTAAAATGATGAATATTTTTATTAGACAAGAGGCAAAATCCTTCTTGGAAAATAAGAGTATCAAATGATTCTATCTCTGAAGTGGGGTTTCGGTGCGGATACAATCAAAGTAACCACACACGAAACGCACCAACGCTCTGATCTCGAAGTAAAAATGGTAGTTAGGCTTCAATCTGTAGACAGACAGACAGAAAAAGATGCTCTGCGCATGCGCAAAGGACTAAGGTTGGAATGGAAAGGAACAGCAATGGACTTTGTTACCGCCAATATAACTTCGGCAGTTTCCCTCTTATATCTGTCGGTAAGTTGGCTGTGTGTTTTGAATCAACCGCGCTCACCTATGGCCATCTAACATGCCACTGCCATCAGCCGCAATGATATCGCCAAGCCCATTGTAGATGGCACTGCTCTCTCTCTCGGCTTGTTCCACTCCCCACTACTACTTCGCCCGTTTTTTTTCCGCTTTGTCAAGATGGCTTGTTCTAAAACGTGCACTAACGCTACCAATTTTTCCTCCCTTTGAAAGAACTTATAAATGTACGACCTCTTCGCTGCGACATGGGCCCATGTTTTCCCCCCAGCCAGTGCAAGTGATTTCTTATTACAATAACGTGCTACCGCCTACCCGAACGAGAAAACCGCTGTTACAGTCCACTGCGAACCCGCCATCCTTGTACGAGAAGCTTCTTAAAGGTAACGACTTTATTTTGAGCTACTAAGTAACATGATTTGAAGCCCATTACATTGGCTCTAACACGATTCTGGTCCAACCGAGCCGCATGAAATTATTATGATCGACCTATGGATGAATCTTCAATTATTTTCGCATTCTTCGAATTTCTCAAGGTTGAGGTTAGATGAATCGAATCAGTAGCGTGCAAGCATCGACTATCGAAATATCGATCATTAACCGTCATCAATCATCGAGATATCGACTATCGACTATCGATTTTACTTAAACATCGACCTAGCCTCAAAATTTTGTTTACAAAATTATTTTTTGAACTGTTTTTGAATGTTATTTCCCCTGAAATGGCCGAGGTACTCTTGCTCAACAAGCTAAAACGCACTCAGCTGTCGCTTTGCGCTTTAGCCAACAAATATGAATTTGAAATACCGATAAAATTATGCGATTATTATTTGGACTTAAACAAAAAATTTGAAAAATTAGCTGATGATTTTAACAACCTACAACGTGATGAAATGCCTTTAGCTACTTTGACCGAATTTGATAACGTTCAAAAGGAATTTCAAGACACTTTTGATCAAATTAAATTAAAAGAAGAAGTAAATACCTGCACTCCTACTGAATCTAAAGTGTCAAATTTTATCAAGCCGCAATTGTCCATCCCAGTATTCTCTGGAGACATGGAGCAATGGGCTTCCTTTAAAAACGTATTTGAAGCGGCTGTACATAATTGCAAAGACTTTTCAAATGATGAAAAATACTATCTACTTGTATCCTATTTACGTGGAGAAGCCTTGTGCTTAGTTCAAAACTTTGCTGACACTGAAAATGCATACAAGCTTGCCTTCGAAAGTTTGCATAACCGATATGACAACAAACGCTATCAAGCTTATGCCTTATACAGCAAAATCACAAACTTTCAGCCGAAGGGCAGTCTTGTTGAAGTACTTAGACATTTTGCCATTGAATTAGGCTCAGCTAAGCAATCACTATTTAATTTGAAATTGAACCATGCTGATTTCTTAATAACAATGATTTGCCTTCAGAAATTGCCTAACGCTGTAAGAGCCAAATTTGAGAATTCTTTGGGCCCTGACGACTTACCTGCTTTTGACCACCTGATGAAATTCATTTCCAACCAAGAAAAATCGCTGGAGGTAACCGCCATCAATGAGGTGAGCGAACAGTTATCTAGTGCTAGTTACACCGCTATACCAACCGCAAAAGTGAAGACTGAAGATCATTCACAAGTAGTAAAACCGCAATTTACTGAAAACAAAAGTGGCAGCAATCTGTGTGTACTATGCAACATTCCTCATCCATTGTACAAATGTGAGCGCTTTAGGAAGGAACCTATCAACAAACGAATGGATATTGTCAAGCAAAACCACAGATGCTTCGGATGCCTCGGGTCCCACCTCAAAGCCAAATGCAATTCACTGTCCTCTTGTCGTGCATGTAAATCAATCCATCACCATACCCTGCTATGCAAAAATAATGAGAGTTCACAATCCTTTTTAATTGCTGAACGCCGACCAGATCGCTACCCTTCTGGCTCTCATAATAGGCCTACCATATCTAGTTACCAACCAGCTTCCACCTCTGGAGGTGCTAGCTGTCGCTCCCCGCCACCAGGATTTGAACCAATGTCAACACAGCGGTTTACCGATGACATACACTCATCACAATATGTAAGTAATTCATGTTGTACCGATTCGAGAATCCCGCAAAACACGGCCAGTCCCTCACGGTCTTCTTCGTCACCTTTTGGCACAGCGCCTGTGACCAATATCTCAACCCCAACCCGCAGTTCATCCACCGGCATGCCGGACACCTTCAGTGGCTGTGCACAAGTGAAAGCTGTACACGCTTCTGCTTTACTGGGCACCGCTATCGTTGCCGTTGTTGATCAATACAACCGATCACAATTACTACGTGCTGTATTGGATTGTGGCTCCATGAGATCGATTATCACTACCCGAGCTGCCCAGCAACTTGGTATCACCATCATGCCCGCACGCATTCAGATTAATGGTATCTCTGAACAAGCGACCGCTGTAAAAGGTACCACTCATTTGACACTGCTATCTCGACCGCAGTTTAACACCTTTCTCCAAACTGAAGCCCTTGTCTTAGAGCAAATAGCTGGTGACCTACCCGCTTTTCCAATCAGCAGTGAGCTCAAAACCTCACTTTCACTTTTGGATCTCGCTGACCCTGGTTTTGACCAACCCAATAGGATAGACCTCTTGATTGGAGCTGACATTTATCCTAATGTATTTGTTTCTTCCGCCAATGCTATTATACCAGGAAATCCCGCTGCCTTCGCCACTATATTTGGCTATGTTCTGAGTGGAAAGCTAAATATTGAGGACTCGCCTGCTCCGCTTCATCAGATGCAACTTATCTGCACCATGTTTGCCCGCGAAGAACCGCTTGCTGAGGTCATGAACAAGTTTTGGGAGACTGAAGATGTCCAAATAAATGCGAAACTCTTATCACCTGAAGATGAACTCTGTGAACAGCTCTATGAGTCCACTACCTACCGCAATGATGAAGGCAGATATGTAGTCGCACTCCCCTTCAAGCCTAGCGCGCCTGTTCTTGTTTCAAACCGCAAGCAAGCTTATCGAAGTCACCTTGGATTATTAAAACGCTTGGAAAATTCTTCGGAACTAAAGAAGAAATACGACAACTTCATGACAGAATATCATGAGCTTGGCCATTTGGAACTTGCCAAATCCGCTTCTGACTATGTGATTCCACACCATGCAGTTTTTAAAAATAAGGACCCCACTCAGAAAATCAGGGTGGTGTTTAATGCTTCCAGCAAGGATATCAATGGGCATTCACTAAATGAGAATTTGTTACCAGGGCCAAAACTGCAGTCCAATATTATTCAAGTATTGACCAAATTCCGCACTTACAAGTACATTGTCCTTTCTGATTGCAAGCAGATGTATCGCCAGATTTTGTTAAGGCCTGAAGACTGCCGTCACCAACATGTTTTTTGGAAACCTAATTATCATGAACCTGCAAAAGAATTTGAACTTAAAACCGTAACCTATGGGCTTACTTCCAGTGCTTATTTAGCGCAACACACATTGCAACAACTTGTCAAGGATGAAGGAGAAGCATTCCCTCTGGCAAGTAAAGTTTTAACAAGTCAAACTTATGTTGATGACCTGCTGGGAGGAAGTAACAATTTTTCTGAAGCACAAACGCTTATTTCTGAACTGATTGAGTTATTGTTGCTTGGCTCCTTTGAACTTCTGAAATGGAACTCTAATACTCCTGAATTGATCGCTAACTTGCCTGCAGAATTTTTGGAAAATCAAGATTGTATGTTTGATGACAACGCTACTGCAAAAGTTCTTGAAATTGTCTACAGCCCGCTCGCGGACAACTTTCGCTATTTCATTTCTCCTTTTAATGGGCAAATCACTAAAAGAACCGTTCTATCATTCATCGCTCGAGTCTACGACCCCCTTGGGTGGCTCACTCCTCTCATAATGCTGTTCAAGCTATTCATGCGCACGCTGTGGTTCCAGCAATTAGCTTGGGACACTGAGGTTCCAGCCTCACTTCGAGCTCATTGGGAGCTGATTACCGCTGAAATTTCCCGTTTGGACAATGTTGTAATCCCGCGTTTACTCGCCTGTAACCGCTCTACTACCCGGCTGCTTGGATTCGCCGATGCCTCCGAAAAGGGGTTTGCTGCTTGTATATATATTCATGAAGAGACTGAAAATAGATATGTTAACTGCCGTCTCATAGCCGCCAAAAGTCATGTCGCCCCGCTGAAAACTATGACAATTCCACGCCTGGAATTGATGGGTTGTTTGCTGCTTGCTCGTTTACTATCCGCCATCTTACCTACGCTGTCCGAATATGATTTACAAGAAATTCGACTCTACACCGATTCCAAGACTGCCTTGGATTGGATCAACACACCCACATACAAATTGCAGATTTTTGTTGCCAACAGAGTACAGCAAATTACTCAGTTAACAAAACTTGAGTCATGGCATCACGTTACTTCTGCTAACAACTGTGCAGATATTGCTTCGAGAGGCTTGACTCCCGCTGAAATCGTCTCCTGCCATGATTGGTGGCACACTACCAATGCGTTTCGTTGTCTCGCCACTGACTTTCCCGTGTCCAATCATCTTGTTTCCAACATTGTACCTGAGATGAAAACTAACCCGCTGTACATTCTCGCTACTGTTGAAGAACCAATTGAGAATCGTTTGTATACCGCTATAGAACGTGTATCCAAATTTGGAAAGCTATGTTGTATTTTTGTCTACATACTAAGATTTGTCAACCGCATCAAACCAGCCCGTTATGAATATCGCTGCAAAATAGTCAAACAGATTGAAACCTGTGAAACGCCTGCCTCAATTGACACCACCGCCTGTGAAGCTGAAATAGCTAGAAAACTCATTGTTCATGTTGTGCAACGGGATAAATTTCAGAAGGAAATAACAGAGTTGAAAGCTGGAGAATGTCCTAAGCATCTACTAACGTTAGAAACCGTACATTGATGATTACGATTTGATACGCTTATCTGGTCGTCTTGAGCACGCTCCGATTTCTAGTGAAGCTAGAAATCCATTATTGCTGCCGAAAAATGAGCATGTATCCTCACTCATCATTCGACACATACATCTTCAAAATTGTCATGCCGGTCCCCGCACCACACAAGCAGCTGTTTGCCAACAGTATTGGATAATCTCTGCCCGCAATCAAGTTCGCCGCATAATACATCAATGTGTCATTTGTAACCGCTTTTGCCGCACCAACCTACAGCAACGTATGGCCCCGCTACCTGCTGAACGAGTCACTGCCAATAGACCATTCAATTTAACTGGCTTGGACTTTGCTGGTCCTTTCTCATGCAAAACATCTTTATTGAAACGCACACAAACAACAAAAGGTTATCTGTGCATATTTGTATGTTTGACCACCAAAGCTACTCATCTAGAGTTCCTGTCCTCGATGTCTGTCAACAACTTCATCACCGCTCTACACCGATTTATTGCCCGCAGAGGTGCGCCGCACACTCTGTTTTCAGACAACGCTAAGACTTTCACATCCGCCGCAAGAAAAATGTATGAGTTAGAAAAACTCTTGAAGACGATGCCCTCTGAAGTGAAGTGCTTTCTGTCTAACTACGGCATAAACTGGAAGTTCATTCCCCCTTATGCTCCGCATCAAGGAGGCATATGGGAAGCCGCCGTCAAATCCGCCAAAACACTGCTACACCGCTGTATTGGGGACACAGCTCTTACATACGAAGAGTATGACACCATTTTCGTTAGAATTGAAAGTATTCTAAATAGTCGACCGCTTACAGAATTGTCCTCTGAACCTGCTGAAGCTGCCTCCGTGCTCACTCCCGGGCACTTCCTAATTGGTAGACCTCTTACCGCACCACCGCAACCCATAGAGACGAAGGAACTATTGGTCGCACGCCGCTGGAGACTTACAAACCAAATGACCCAATATTTCTGGAATCGCTGGTCCAAGGAGTACCTATGCACCTTGATCAATCGCACAAAATGGAAAACCGCTGAAAGAAACTTGCAACTTAACAATTTGGTCATAATCAAATCTGTCAACACCTCTCCTCTCAGCTGGCCGTTAGGCAGGATTATTGCGCTACACCCTGGTAAAGATGGACTAGTACGTGTAGTCACTATCAAATGCGCATCTGGGAACATTGTTCGAGACATACGCAAAGTTCACCGCATCATTTGAAACCTTCTACAAGTTACCGCACACACCGCATGAAGACCGCCTCGCTCACATCCGTGAGGATTGTTATTGTCTACACCGCTGCTACTGTCTACACCGCCGTTACTGTCTACACCGCCGTTCCTGTCTACACTGCTGTTTCTGTCTACACCGCTGCTCCTAGCTACACCACTGTTCCTGTCTGCGCCACCTTTCTGGTCATTTGTGCAACGCTCTCACTGTGTATTGTCACCGACCCGCTGGAGATTGTTTCCACCGCTATGAAAAACTGTTCGTTTTTGAGGGGGGGGTATGTTACTGCCAATATAACTTCGGCAGTTTCCCTCTTATATCTGTCGGTAAGTTGGCTGTGTGTTTTGAATCAACCGCGCTCACCTATGGCCATCTAACATGCCACTGCCATCAGCCGCAATGATATCGCCAAGCCCATTGTAGATGGCACTGCTCTCTCTCTCGGCTTGTTCCACTCCCCACTACTACTTCGCCCGTTTTTTTTCCGCTTTGTCAAGATGGCTTGTTCTAAAACGTGCACTAACGCTACCAATTTTTCCTCCCTTTGAAAGAACTTATAAATGTACGACCTCTTCGCTGCGACATGGGCCCATGTTTTCCCCCCAGCCAGTGCAAGTGATTTCTTATTACAATAACGTGCTACCACCTACCCGAATGAGAAAACCGCTGTTACAGTCCACTGCGAACCCGCCATCCTTGTACGAGAAGCTTCTTAAAGGTAACGACTTTATTTTGAGCTACTAAGTAACATGATTTGAAGCCCATTACATTGGCTCTAACAGACTTAGATACACTTTGGAAAAAAACGTGATATTGTGATATTTATTTTGTAGTGACCAAGGAGAGTTTGGAGTAGTTAGTATGCTAGGAATGAAGGTCTATGTATAAGGTTCAATAATCAGCTGATATCTCAATTTCTACAAAAATGGACTTAGGCCCGTTTGGAATCGAGCTCTTCACTATTATCTTTTAAACTATATGTAGACAATAAAAATACAATTTTATTCACTCGCATAATAATTATGTAGACTTAAAGCTTGGATTATGTCACTTTCGACTCCAACACTAGGATTTGGTCTATTTTGATCCTGATCAAAGTGGATTATGTCATTTTTGACTCTGGTTTCATAATGAGTTACAGGCATGTCACTGTAGTCTATAATAGCAGGGAACGTGATAAGGCAACCATTGAAGAGGAATATAATTATTGCAGATAATATTATTTTATTTTCAAATCATAAATTAATAAATCTTAATTTAATTCTACATTTCAAATTATTTTGAACAATGTACATAATTTTGTACTGTTTTGTACGAATTGAATTTATTGTAGATCATTTTAATTGACAAGAAGATTCTGAAGATGACTTTTGTGAACAACATTGAAGTGAGGTATTGAAGAATAAGAGTTAAATCTCTTTCTTGTTGTTCGCACAAGTCATCTTGGAGATCTCCTTGACAATTTGAATGATCTACAACAAATTTGTAGAATTCGAATTCGGGCATGTCTCGCCATAGGTCACCATAATGTTTCTTTAGCAGTTTATCAACATCCTTCTTTTTGTTTGCATTCAGCTCATTCTTCTTTAGCACCTCTTCTGGTACAAAGTGCTTCATTGTCTTTCCCACTCTTGTAATTTTTCTGTAGGATCCAATATCACTTTTATAAGCAATTTCTCCTCTTACTGTGCAGTTATTTCCAATTCTATTCATATACACTCTTTTTATTTTTGAAATCTGAAAGTGCCATTTCTGAACCTCTTTTATGATAGTTTCTTTTGTTTTTTTGAAATCATACACTTTCACATCTGTTCCTACCAACTTAATCTTTGCATAAGTTTTAATGATATCATACACCTCTTTAGGATTTACTAGGACTTCCTTTCTCTTGAGTTCTTTATCAATATTCCCAAATACTCGATCCGCAGGTAGGAAACTGTGGCCAGTTACTGGAAACACAATCTCTACTTCTTTGATTGATTGATTTGCTGAGTCAAGTGCTTACCATTGTCATTAAAGTTGAGTTTTTGTTTTGGCCCGAGCAGCCGTCTGATACTAGACGTAGTGTACTGTACCCTGTCATATCAGTTGTTTCAAGTGTATCCAAAAGGCAGGAGGCAATCAAATTTGAGTCTTTATAATATTCATTTTCTGTCCAGCAGTACACCGTTACATTGTCCTGGCCAAGCTCTGATTTGCTATTACCTTTGACAACAGTAAAGTTATGAACGTATACTTTACGGCTGTAGTAAGTAGATTGGTCAGGTACTTTTGGTAGGGGCAGATTTTTTTGACAGTCAAACGATAGGATTAAAGTATTGGGATCTTTCAGTTTGTCATAAAAGGCCTTATACTTCAACTTATGAACTCTCTTCTCTGTTATTAAAACGTTTTTTTTTTTGCAGGATCATCTTCTCTTTTTAGTTTCTCTGAAAGTTCAATACAAAGTGAACAAACGTCAGTTCGAGGTGTACCAAATGAAGGGCACAGGGGAAAAACCAACTTAGTCAAAAAAGTTAGTTTTGAGAAAATCGAAAATCAATTTCAAAAACGTTCCAAGTCCAAAACAATTCAACAAACCTCTTTCATAACTGTTTCATTACATAGACCATACACTTCTTATGTTAACAGGAAAGTAAATTCATAATTTGTTTTTATGTAGGCATTTTCACATGGATGTTAACAAAAAACAATCATGACTCTGTTGGTTTTTCCCCTGTATTTTATGATGAAAAAACTTTAAACTACAGGGTTAGTCAAACTTATGTTATTATTGAAGGAAAATTAACAATAAACAGAATAGTTCTCACCATCAACATCATCAGCATCGACATAGTCATCATCATCATTGTAATCATCATAGTAAAATGTTCAATCATGTAAAATGTTCAGAAGTCACTATCATCACCACTATCTTTGTCATTGTTAAAAAAAATAAAACAGAATAGTTCTCACCATCAACATCATTAGCATCGACATCGACATCATCATCATCATCATCATCATCATCAAAATCAACATCAACATCATCATTGTAATCATCATAGTAAAATGTTCAATCATGTAAAATGTTCAGAAGTCACTATCATTGTCATTGCTGTCATAGGTAATCATCATGATTGTTGTCATGAACAGCAATGTCCTCATTTGCAAAAAGACCTGCATAGTACTCCTTTGTACCTTCTTTCTCACAATACTTAATTAATGCTTTCAAGTCTTCATATTTTTCCTTTGGTAGAGGAATGGGGGCCGTTTCTTGCTTGATTTTATTTCAGTAGATCGAACATTTTCGTCACTATCACTGCTGTCTGACACAAATTCCGAATCAATCATTATTGAAAAATAATGCAATACTTATACTTCACAAAATAAACTAATTCGACAGTATCTAACCATGAAATTGACTTATTAATTTGCTAACAATCAACGAATCAACACAACTCAGCTACTAACAGAATGGTGACAGCTGGCACGTCGTCTGCTAAATAACTGACTGAGTTGTATTTTCCCCTGAATCAACTTGACTGAGTTGTTTCTTCCCCAGCACCACTAACTAAAACATATGAATAACACATGACAGAGTTGTTTTTTCCCGCGCATACTTCAGGATGTTAAAGTACTTGTTTCGAAGAATAATATGCCACCTAGATCTCATTTTTTCAATTTTTTGACTGAGTTGGTTTTTCCCCTGTGCCCTTCAAATCCTAAATTGTATTTATTATTGAAAATGCTTCTGAAATAAAAGAGTTTTTCAGGCAGGTTGGTCGGTTTGGAGGAGTATAATATTTTCCACAATCGTTTTATGTTCAGACTGGAACTTAGGTACTTTCTTTGATTACCTCCTCTACAGTAGTGTGACTCTATGCATTTCAAGCTATTAATGAATTTCATAAGACACTTATTTTTTGGCTGGTAAATGGCATGCTTCTCAATCTCAATCCATTCATCTCAATCCTTATCTCATTTACAGCTGTTCAGTGAGATTTACTTTTTGAATTGAATAAAAAGTACCATATCTAGACACGAAGGAGAAAAATACGTTTATAAATTTGGATACAAAGGGACGTATTCAAATACACAGGAGTTATCTGGAGACCCGACTTACAGGAATGGTGAGGCCACTCTAATAAGTACCTAGATTTTATTTTTTCGGATTATCTTTATTTTTTGTACAGTGTACTTTCATAGTGCATATTCTTTCAGTTTATACTATTTTGTATTTCTGATTTAATCGTTCTGATTTCCACAATAGATAGTTTATAACAATACATAATCTCTTAATTATCTTTACAGAATTAGTGGTTACTCTAATATTCAATTCTAGATCTCTTGATTTTTCACTATTATAATCTTCATGTATTTCTATTACAGCTTTCTATTATTCTGTAGTTGATTCCAGATTTGCTTAATTGAATGTATTATAGTTATGTAATTTTTCTTTTTCATGTATTGCTTTTCAAATTGTAAGAACCGATGCAAATGAAAATACTATTCACAAAAGAGCTTCCGCAAAGCCCTTGTCCGTGAATAGGAGTTTGAATAATGGGACATAAGAAAACGAAACGACACATACACACGCATTCACACAGTCATCAATATTCGACAATTGACATATCGGAGCATTCCCCTCGTTACTTATATCTCATAGTGATATAAACTTCATGTGAACAGTGGGGAGGAAGCCACCACCTATAAATCGACCAATAGGTATTTTAAGGCAGAAAAAAGAATTTAAGACAGAAGAGAGAAGAAGAAGAAAAATGTTTAGGTTTTATGACAATTTATTTACTTAGCTTACCACTCTGAAGAAATTTTCAATTTCCAAAGGTGAATGAAGCCATAGCCAACACTTCGTTTTATGAATGAATTGTTTGCAGATTTTTAGTTTCCTTATTTCCTCAGGAAGGATATTGTGAAATTTTGGTCCCAGAAAAATGAAACATCTTTGGAAGGTGGTACAGTTGGGTTTGGGAAGTCTCACCAGCATTCGTGTAGTTTGCCGTGTAACCAAACTGTCTTGTCCAATATTTCCCATCAAATATCTATCCCCACTCATTTTATAAAATAGGGATAGAACTTTCAAGACTTACATATATCTAAAAGGGAGACTCCCCAATGATTTAAACGTGAAAGTATGAGCCCGTCTACTAGCACCATAAATGACCCTAATGACAGATTTTTGTAGAACTATAAGATTTTTAAAATGTGACATGAATGTGGAAGCATAGCAAGAAATGCCATACTCCAACCTACAATTGAAAAAAGCAAAATACATCATACGAAGAATAGATACAGGGAAGAACTCTCTTAATCGATAAAATGTCTTTACTAAATATAGTAGGTACCTTTTTATTTTTCTTATGTGAAAGTCCCAAGTTAAACTCTGGTCCAAAATCAATCCTAAATATTTGACGGATTCTGATTGTTTTATAACTTCACAGTCACTACCCATCGAATCACATCCAAATTGATCGTATTTAATAGGATCTAGGAAATAGAAAGTTGCTGACAAAGAGAAGTTTATGTAGGAGGTTTTAGCTGCATTAATTGCTAATTTGTTGCAATCAAACCAACATCGCAGATCAAATAGATCATGCTGAATCATTCTATGCAATTCTCTTTCGTCTTTGGCTGAGTATGCTGAGGCTGTGTCATCAGCGATGGATGTAATGGATATAGTGTCTTTTGAGAACCTAAATTCTCAGACAACTATAATTAAGTTTGGAAATCATGCGAGACCCCGATGGTGGAGGGGTTAGTGAAATTTCTAGTACTATTCTAGTGGTGAGGAATCCGAAATAAAAATCATTTGACGATTGATTGCCTCTATATTAAATATTTAAATTCAAACAACACTTTACAATAAATACTTTCTTCAATTAAAGATTATCTTTGTCTTTAAGAGACCAAATTTAATTATTTTTACGTCTTTAAGAGACCAAAATTTAAGGGACACATTGAATTCTGGTGGGGAAAGATCAAGTACTCATCTTGTAGTTGTCGTCGCGATGTCCGGAGTCCCTGGCGGATATGGATGAAGGGTGAAGATGATTAGTCGTCCTCCAGGAATGTTCAGGCGTCGCGGCGACAGATCTAAAAGGGAGTTAGTCTTGTTCTCTCCTCATCAGCGTTCAATGTAAAACCGTTGATCCACCTTCTCAACGAAACTACAATCATATTATCATCGGAGAAGCGGAAACCGCCAAGGCCAGCGAGAAGAGTTTTTCCCGCCAAAATAGACATTCCAGATCGTTGCAGAGAGGAACAAATAGGCGAGTTGATGTTTTCTCCGATAGTCAAGGTCGGGATTTCTCGAGATTTCTGTCTACACGTATGGACGAGGATACTGTGATCACTGGAAACGTGTACAGTGGTGCTCCAGTGCAACATATTGCTGAAATGATCAGCTCTGACAAGGATCTTGAGAAGTTCACCATGAAAGACTTTGTTGTTCTGCTGGGTGGAACTAATAATTATGATTCGCTGTCTTCTGAATTGGACGTAGACTTAGTTGTGAATACATAGTTGTGTAGACTTAGTTGAAAGAATTATTAGAAGTACAAACTCAACAAATCTAATATTGTGTACAATTCCATATAGATACGATCTGCATGAGAACAATATCGTCAATAGACTTATTGAGATAACTAATACTAAGATTAGGTATATAGCCCGCAGTTCCAAAGCAATGCTGCTTGACTTATATTACTATAATCGCAGGTCCCACACACGTCAAGGGTTGCATCTGAATAGAGCCGGTGAAGTACATGCTTGTAGAGAGTTGTCTATTCTCATTTTGAGCAGAAATAGCAATCATGATGCTGTTCTCCCAGTTACGACCAATAGCACTAGCATTGTAGTCAATAAATCTATGCCATATGTAAGTAGAAATATTAAAGAAGTTTCGGGTAGATCTCAATTATTGGCGAAGAGCTTGAGCTTGAATTCGAGGATAGATTGTAATAATAGTGTGTTGACTGTTGACAAAAATTTTTTGGATCAGACCAGGAGGAGGTATCTCAGTCTGTAGTAGAACTAATGGGTCCTGCTGTCATGAGTAACAGGGAAAATATCAAGCCAAGCCTCTGTGACCTGAAAATGTGCTTAATCAATGCTCAGAGTCTGAGAAATAAAATAAGTGAACTGGAGCATTTATGTTACTCTAGTAATATTGATATCCTATGTATTGTTGAGCATTGGCTACTTGATGAAGAAATAGAATTTTATGGCAAGATAGGTGATTTGGATATTGTCAGTCATTTTTGTAGGAAAACCCCTTGGGGTGGAGCATCAGTCTACTTTAATAGCAGACTCTCCTTAACTGTAAATCCATTGGAATTAAGTGTTTTTTGTGTTGAGGGTGTGGCAGAGTTTGCAGGTTTATCTGTTGCTGAATTATCACTGGTAGTGGTTGCTATGTATAGGCCTCCAGGTGGTAATGTTAACTTGTTTTTCAATAAGCTGGAACAATGCCTGACCAATTTACTATCAGCTGGCCTATTTCTTCTTGTTGGCACAGATCATAATTTCAATACAGTATACTCTCCCAATGAAATGAAGGACTTTATACATTTGATTCAGGGCTTTGGTATGCATAGCACAGTACAGGAGGCGACTAGGGGAAATGCATCTCTAGATTCTATCTTGACCAACCTCAAAAATGACAGCTACTCTGTTAATGTTAGTGGTAACCAGATATCAGATCACAAACATGTATTTATGGATGTCAAACTGGCATATCTGGATAATCTGCCTAGGATGAGTAAATCCTTCAAGTTTAGGACTATGAGTGAAAGTGCTACTATATTATTTGGTACTGCATTGCAGTCCAACATTGAGGTATGGTTAAATATTGTAAGAGAATTGCCAGGCAAGGAAATGTTTAATACTTTCTTTTTTAAGTTTAATGAATTACTCAACTCTTTTTTCCCACTCAAGTCAAAAAATGTGAACATAAAATATAGTAGAGCTCCAATGAAATTAGGTAGACCTAGCAGACCAAAAGTTGACCGGTACAGTCCCGAGATGGCCAGACTCAGAGATTTTATAATGATTGTAAGTGACTTGGCCAAGATCAATCCCAACTTGATGAGCCTGTTGCGTAACCTTAGACGCGAATATCGCTCAAAAATAAAAATTGCCAAACTAAATGCCAATGCCGAGTTTATTATTGAATCATCCAACCCAAGCAAAGCTGCATGGAGTCTAATAAATCAGCATAGATCTCCCTCAGAAATGAAAGATGATTCTTTTGCATCAGCTGACGAATTCAACAATTACTTTGTTAAATCAGTGGAAAAACTTGTTAATGAAATACAATTGAATTTGGATGATACTCCTATAAACCATACTCTGTTGCCTAGTGTTGTCTCTTCATTTAGTTGGAGTCCAGTAAGTGATCAGGATGTAATAGATGCAACCAAAAATTTGAAAAAAGGTAACACAAGAGATATATATGGAATGACACCTAATTTTATGAAACAAATAATGCCGATTCTCGCTCCCTTGCTGGCATTCTTGTTTAATACATGCATATCAGAAGGCATTTTTCCTGACCAGCTGAAACTCTCTAGAACAGTACCAATTTTCAAAAAGGGTGTACGAAATAATACTTCTAGCTATAGGCCCATTTCTATCATTCCTATGATTGCCAAAATATTCGAGTACATTTTATTTCACCAATTGTACAACTACCTTGAAAAGCATCATCATTTGGTATCAGCTCAGTTTGGTTTCAGGAAAAATAAGTCAACGGTGTTGGCTGTTGAATCCCTTGTCCAGCATATTTTAAATCGTTTTGAAACCAGGGAATCTACCTGCGCCTTACTATGTGACTTATCGCGTGCATTTGAGTGCATTCCACATGATATTCTCCTCTTGAAGTTAAAGTATTATGGTCTTAAAGATGATGCGCTCAGGTTGACTGAATCCTATTTGGCAGATAGACAACAGATAGTGAGCTGGAACGGTGTTGACTCTCCACCACTGCCTGTTAGAAGGGGAGTTCCACAGAGTTCAGTTTTGGGGCCTTTACTTTTCATTGTTTCAATAAACGATCTGTTCTATTGTTTATCTGGTAGGGCTTTGATGTTTGCCGACGATACCACTATTTATGCATCCAGTTCCACAGTAGACCTTGCAAGAAACTCAGTTCTTGATCATTACAATAAAGCTAAAAAATGGTTCTCTATTAACAAACTTGTTTTAAATGAAACTAAAACACAGGAAATCACATTTTCATTAAACAATGCTAGCGGGACAGACAACCCAGTTAAACTACTGGGTTTCATGCTGGATTCTAAACTATTATGGGAACATCATGTTGGAATGATTTGCTCTAAGCTAAGCAGAAATATATTTCTATTGAGGAGACTAAAATGTGAGTTGCCTGATAATTATGTTAAACAAGCTTATTATGCTTTTTTCCATTCAATCCTGTCTTATGGTATCACGTTATGGGGCCATTCCTCAGGTGTAAAAAAAATATTAGTTTTACAGAAGAAAGCAGTCAGAATAATAAGCAATGCAGATTACCTAGATCATTGTAAACCTCTATTCAAGGAAAATTCAATATTAACAGTTTTCAATGAATTTCTGTATCAGTGCTTGAAAGAGATAAAATTGAGGGAAAATGTACTGACGGTTGCCAGTGATATTCACAATTATCCGACTAGGGCCAGTGGAGATCTGCATGTACCTAGGTGCAGACTCAGCAAATCTCTTTCGAGTTTTCCAATAGTGGGGATAAAATTTTTCAACCTTTTACCAGCCTCCTTCCGTACCCTTCCCCTGCCTGTATTCCTCAGACATTTAAGAAAATGGCTCATAGTAAATCCATTCTACTCTTTAGAGGAATTCAGGACAGTGGTAGGTAGATTAAATTATTAATGTCAACTATTACATGAAATAGTTAATTATAACGTAGCCCTATTATGGGTGAACTATTGAATGCTATTACTGTAATTGATATTGTTGTCTTTACTCATTTTAAGGATTTTTTATTATGTATTTTGACCTAATTATGATTTTATTATGTATTCCGACCTAATTATGATTTTATTATGTATCGTAATTTTATAAAATATTTTATGACGTAGCCTTATGTACAACTGTATCGCCAGGCTAAATAAATTGATTGATTGATTGATTGAATGACGTACTATTCCATCCATGGTTGGAAGAAGTCGCCGGCCCTTTTACAATGGAAATTCTCAGCCCGATACAGAAACCTGATGACAAATTTACAACAGAATTAGAAAAATAATAATTACCAATATCTAATAGGATTGTATTCAATTGATGATCTAGGTAGATCATCAAATCAATACAATTCACCGCTTCCTATGAGGAAATAATATTATTAACATACATAAATCACTTCACAAATGATAAATTATATTCAATGACAATAATAAAAATACTCACCCAAAAGGGGTATTGAAGATCCGAAGTATAGAGGGAATCAATCATCATTTATTAAATCAAGCTATCCCATTTTTAGACCTACTGTATTCTCAAAAGGGGGACTTTACTTCTAAATATTACTCTTAGCCTACATTTAAAGTAGCTTCAAAAGATGTCCGATTTACTTGGACAATCAATCTCCTGGAGAGAATGAGAATGAGAATGTTCCAAACAAGAACATTACTGGAAATTGAAAGAAAATCTCAAGAAACAGTTAACACTATGACAGCTGGGATTAGAGTGATCACTCTCCTAGTTTTCAGAGGCTTCCAGACTGATCAGTTTTACCATAATTACTTTGAAATATTTACCCGATCGCCGGTGAATTTCTCTTCGTCCACTCTCTTTCTCCTCAGTAAATAAGGAAGGTGATACGTTCAAGCAAGATCGAAACTAGGAGAGAAAAGTTATTTCCCTTTTGCAAGTTTAGAATTATTGGCTTAATTAAGCATACTTCTGGCGTCTAGATCTGTCGTGAGAATAGATAATTCCAAGTGGGATCGTGGGAACCAAGGACTTTAATAAGATTCTGTTCATAATATTATAATGATTTCAGAAATGCTGGCTAAGTTGCCAATGAACAAGAATAAATTCACTATCTTCATGGGAACTGAAAACTACTTACTTAAGATAGAATAAATTCCATTTAATAACTCAAAATTTTGGTACAGATTCTCCCCCCGTTAAAGGAAAGTTGGATGCCAATGAAAAAAAACTACCAAAATTTTGAATAGGTTAGCGCGCCAATTGAAAGGGTGTGGGGAGAATCCACAGCATTCGGAGTCAGTTGAAACGAAGAAAAGCGCGGGCCCAGCGCAATCTAGTGTCGTTGACTGGTTTTCCAAGCAAACACTACTACTACAAGTCATGAAGGTTGTGAGAGAGAGTGTGCGAGAGTAACTTACATCGAACGCAGTCAGAGAAAATTGGATTGACTCTCTCTGGATCCTATTCTCTCTGAACGGAGCTAGCCGTTCGATGTCAACATTACACAAATTACTCAACTGACGGTATCATAATATCAACAAAATTATCATGAAACCTTACTAGAACAATGAACTAGCATACTCTGAGAATTATCGATATATCAAGCTTTTCATTCAATACTTAATCTAATAACACATTAACACCACCAACCTATTTCTATATTGCCAATGAATACTATAGTACGTGAATAAAATACTACAACGTAACTGAATAATCCTACTTGAGTACACAATAATGAACTGATTATGCCTTATTCACAACGATATAGTTTAATTGATTATTTATAAAAACTTGATATTATATAAGATTATACTCCAATTACGATTATTATAATAATTCTACTTATTTATCCTATTTTACCCATATCTTCCTAATATTCTTATTACTATAATCATGGCCATGAACTTATATTACTACCTAGGAAATTTCTCTCTTGTTTATAGTCGACTTTCAATTATTACAACTTCAAAGACATGATACAACAGTCACGAAATTCAGATGCGTCCACCTGATTTCTTATGTGTCTCCTATATTAATGCTCTTCTCTAATTTCAATTGTGATACATGTGCACATCGTATGAATGTATTTACATCCATGGAAAATAACTTTACAGATACAAGTGAAGTCCATTCTTTTATTATGAATGGGCCAGACCATTAGTAGGTTTCAAATTTTTAGTCAAAGATTCAATGGGGTTATGTATTTTTGAATACATTGAATGTTGTACCTGATTTTGATTTTGACTCAAAATTATATTATTGTCAGGGCCTGCAGCTGCATTCACCTCTCCAGTTGGCGAATTTATTATGTTCACAGAAGGTATATTCAATAGTTTACTTGTACCTGGTTGATTTGAAACTACAATATTTGATATATTTGGAAACGAGAATGCACTAGGCGATTTCATATTAGCTGGAGAAGGAGGCCTACTCTTAACTTGTTTACTTTGCAAATCTATCATGAGCAATGATAGAAGGCAACATATTTATCATTTCATACAACAAGGTCAATGATTTTCCTTGTTTATCTGGTGTTATTGTTGGAAAGGCTTTCAAAGATTGTTCAATCACTGAAATGAAATGAAGAATCTTCGATTCTAATTTCACAATTTCTTTTCTAGTCAGTTCTGACATTGATTCAAGTTCTTCCAATAAATATAGAATTCGAGAGCTAATTTCCTTTATTGTGCTATGAGATCTTAACATTTCATAGGACACTTGTCTACGTTCAGTGAGGTCAGCGATCTTTTGTCTAAACAAAGTTCTCAGACAATCAACTGTCTGACTTTGCATTTCCAATCTATCTAAACCTAGGATTTCCAATTCAAACAGAAGTTCATCTTTTACTAATACATCTGGGTTAATTTTATGAGACAAAAATGAATTAATTACATGGTTACTTGTAAATGCCGTTTTCACTATCTCCAGTGTAACCGCCATGTTATCCTATTATAATCAAATCTACTAATTATTAATACTTATTACTTCTACACAATTGAAAAGCTTGATAATTCAATATCACTAAAATTTTTCCTACTTTAGATAAATAAATGGAACCTGATAGTCTGGAAACCGCTACTCATTAAATCACTTTAAAATTTCATTAATTTAATTATATTCCATCAGAATTCAATTTTCTCATTTCAAATTTAAATTTCCAATTCCAACACAAATATAGGACCAGAAAATTCACTAATTAACCGTACGCTCTGCTACCAATTTTATAGTGTCTTTTGAGAACCTAAATTCTCAGACAACTATAATTAAGTTTGGAAATCATGCGAGACTCCGATGGTGGAGGGGTTAGTGAAATTTCTAGTACTATTCTAGTGGTGAGGAATCCAAAATAAAAATCATTTGACGATTGATTGGCTCTGCATTAAATATTTAAATTCAAACAACACTTTACAATAAATACTTTCTTCAATTAAATATTATCTTTGTCTTTAAGAGACCAAATTTAATTATTTTTATGTCTTTAAGAGACCAAAATTTAAGGGACACATTGAATTCTAGTGGGGAAAGATCAAGTACTCATCTTGTAGTTATCATTGCGATGTCCGGAGTCCCTGGCGGAGATGGATGAAGGGTGAAGATGATTAGTCGTCCTCCAGGAATGTTCAGGCATCGTGGCGACAGATCCAAAAAAGAGTTAGTCTTGTTCTCTCCTCATCAGGGTTCAATGACGTACGATTCCATCCATGGTTGGAAGAAGTCGCTGGCCCTTTTACAATGGAAATTCTCAGCCCGATACAGAAACCTGATGACAAATTTACAACAGAATTAGAAACATAATAATTACCAATATCTAATAGGATTGTATTCAATTGATGATCTAGGTAGATCATCAAATCAATACAATTCACCACTTCCTATGAGGAGATAATATTATTAACATACATAAATCACATCACAAATGATAAATTATATTCAATGACAATAATAAAAATACTCACCCAAAAGGGGTATTGAAGATCCAAAGTATAGAGGGAATCAATCGTCATTTATTAATTCAAGCTATCCCATTTTTAGACCTACTGTATTCTCAAAAGGGGGACTTTACTTCTAAATATTACTCTTAGCCTACATTTAAAGTAGCTTCAAAAGATGTCCGATTTACTTGGACAATCAATCTCCTGGAGAGAATGAGAATGAGAATGTTCCAAACAAGAACATTACTGGAAATTGAAAGAAAATCTCAAGAAACAGTTAACACTATGACAGCTGGGATTAGAGTGATCACTCTCCTAGTTTTCAGAGGCTTCCAGACTGATCAGTTTTACCATAATTACTATGAAATATTTACCCGATCACCGGTGAATTTCTCTTCGTCCACTCTCTTTCTCCTCAGTAAATAAGGAAGGTGATACGTTCAAGCAAGAAGGAAACTGGGAGAGAAATGTTATTTCCCTTTTGCAAGTTTAGAATTATGGGCTTGATTCAGCATACTTCTGGCGTCTAGATCTGTCGTGAGAAAAGATAATTCCAAGTGGGATTGTGGGAACCAAGGACTTTAATAAGATTCTGGTCATAATATTATAATGATTTTAGAAACGCTGGCTAAGTTGCCAATGAACAAGAATAAATTCACTATCTTCATGGGAACTGAAAACTACTAACTCAAGATAGAATAAATTCCATTTAATAACTCAAAATTTTGGTACATGGATCCATTAAAAGTATGAGAAAATAAATCATTGATGTACACTAAAAATAGTATGGGACCCAAAACTCATCCTTGTGGGACACCATATTTAACCATAGCCAAATCACTATCACTGTTAGAAATTGAAACATATTGCTTGCGATCTGACAAATATGATCTTAGCCACATGTTAGCCACCCCACGGATTCCAGCAGCACGAAGCTTTTCCAAAAGGATATTGTGCTCTACAGTGTCAAATACTTTTCTTATGTCTAAGAATAGACCTGACGTTCTGTACTTATGAGGTGTATTGATCCCGTGATAGATATCTGCCATTAACTTGTTAAGTGCCTGCTCTGTACTTAAGCCCTCCTGAAAACCAAATTGATCCCTATGAGAGAACTTCACTCTACTGAAAAAGGATATTATTCTTTTTTTAAAAGTTTTTCAAAAATATTTGAAAAAACTGAGAGTAATGAGATGGGTCTGTAATTTGAGATTTCTGTATCAGATCCACTTTTGAATATCGGAATCACTTTTGCAGTTTTGAGTCTAGTTGAGAATTTACCCTTCTTGAATCCACCTCTCCTATCTTCAATAAAACCTTTTTCATGGAACTGAGCAGTAACATTATCAATTCTGGGTCGAGAAACTTGAAGAATATTTTTGAATGTTTCTAAGCACACTGGAATCTCTTCCCTATCAACACTACGAACAAAATATTTTGTTGTTCGGAGTTTTGAGCCTGGGGTTGTCTAAATTTTTAGATTGTCCAGGCCTTCTACGTTTACAGTTGAAAATTTTTACGTGTTTCAGTATGAAGTGGTCTTGATATTATTTTTCCGATTTCTTGTAGTATAGCTTGTGGAAACTCATGACATCTCGCATTTTCAGTTGTTTGCATCTGTAAACTCCTCCAATGTGGTTGCAGGTGGGGTATCCCTAGTGGAAGTGATCAATAGAGATCAATAAAAAGAAATGTATTGATATCAATAGGTATTTGGGCCAATACACATCAATAGGTATCCATGGATATGTATTGATGTGTATTGGCCCAAATACCTATTGATATCAATACATATCCATGAATATCAATACATAACCAGCTGTATTGATATCAATACACATCAATACATTTCCATGGATATGTATTGATGTATTGCAAATACCTATTGATATCAATACGAATCAATACATATCCATGGATATCAATACATAACCAGCTGTATTGATATCAATACACATCAATACATTTCCATGGATATGTATTGGCCCAAATGATATCAATACACATCAATAGGTAGCCATGGATATCAATACATAACCAGCTGTATTGATATCAATACAGATCAATAGCCATCTATAAGCAACCTGTCTCCTTTATAGAAAAAATCCTCTTTTAAATCTAGGAGAGCAGCTTAGGATGAAGATAACATTTGCAAGGATTATAATATTTCAACCCAGCTGCAACTGGCATCAGACAAGAGAGTATATCTGTTTAATTATCTATAATTAATATAAGTGAATTGGATTCAGTGAATAGATGTCTATTGACATATTGATGAAAAATTAAGGGATGTAAATAGTTAAGACATGAATAATGTGAGAAGTTTGTTTATTAAAATAACTCATATGCATGTCATTTATCTATTAAGAAAGGTCCTTATTGTGGTGCTCCAGAATACATTAATCTCTTTTTGTTTAAAGTAGCAATTTTTTGAGCTACATACTGGTTTATGTTACTGTACCTCAATTCAATCTCAATTTTTGTAGCATTCAGATTTTCCTCCAGGATCCGGTGTTTGAACATTTCTAGAACAAATAACAGTTCAAAGTATACAATCTTTACAAATTATAAAATAAGGTTTCTATTTCCTGAATTAATCTGCTAGCAGATTTATTTAATAACCTAAAAATGTATTTAAATATGCATGACTCTCCCTCTCCTGAAAGGAAAGTCCAAGATAACACAAGAGCGTTTTTTTCACGTTAAAATTATGTCCTCACAGTTTTACATTATAATGTCATATTCTGGTGGAAAAGTCGAGAAAATCACATTTTTTCACATGAGGAGTACGTGAGACTGAAACTTGAAAATAACGTTCTTTTTTTGTTTCTACATTTTTACTTTATACTGAACATGTATACTGAACTCTCAGAAAAGAACATGAATAAAACGGTTTTTTCTACATTTCTTGTCCCACATTTGGTCATTTCTTTTGCATGAAAATTTCCAAAAATTCACATGGAAATAACGTTTTAAAAATACATTTCTACAATATTTTATCGTGAAAAGATGGAGAAGGATTACATTAATTATCCTGAATAAATAACCTGTTCAATTCTTTATTTTTACATTAAAAAACTATAAATCTTATAAAACTTTTGAATAACCACAATATAATGTGAAGTAAATTCTCTACCCTAACTTTTCAATAATTTCACACAAAACTGAATAAAAATTAAATTCAACTATAAAGTCCTATTCAGACAAATGGATTTTCCCTAGTAAGTAGTGATATATGCAATCCAACAGCTGGACATTATAATTACAAAAAGGAAGCTCATTTTCATTTGTAATCGTTCAACAGCTGACAGATTTCAGATATTTTTCATGTAAGCTTCTTTTTTTCAGCTGTTGGACTTTGTATCAGCCATTTGCTTGTATTAGCTTTGCATCACCAATGGGAAAAAAACATAAATTGGCTGGATGGCCAATAGGGAGATTTTTGCTTTAATAAAATGGTGAAACAACAATAATTTATATTAAAATTGCATTTATTTTCAAAACATTACAGTTTTCAACCCTTCAATAAGTTGGAGACTGTTGTAGATATAATACTGTAACATTCAGGATAAGTTATTGGTCGAATACTCCACCTTTTGACATACAACTGAATTTCAACCCCTCATAAGGGGGTGACTTGGGGGGTTGTGAATCAAAGATTTTGAATGTAAATACTCATTGTGTATTATCTTAAAAGCCTTCTGAAAACGAGAAAGATGAAATCAATAAAAATCTTCTATGATCCTTTTATCCAAAATGGCGGCTGATTGAAGTTTTGGTTGTCACAAAGTAAAATTGTGACGGAAAATATTGTTAAATAATTAATAATATTGAAGAAAGACGCTCGGCTATCAGCAACGCTAGCCGACCGCGGAGATAAGGAAGGTACCGATGGCGCACCATCTTCCGCGCATCGAGACGATTTCCACCGCCTCTGGCGGCGGCACAACTCCATCCCCTCCACTTTGGGGGAGTATTTAAAGGCCGGACGAGCCCCAGACCACAGCATTCCGCTCACAACCTTCCTGCTCCTGGTACAGCGGCCCGTTGGCTGCCGTACGTCCCCGACCTCCTGTCCTGGTGGTACAGGGGCCCGTTGGCTGCCGTACGTCCCCGACCTCCTGTCCTGGTACAGCGGCCCCTTGGCTGCTGTAAGTCCCTAACCTTCCATCTCCCTAGGGCACAGCGGACCGTTGTCTGCCGTCCCTGTCCTCCCATCTCCTAGGGCACAGCAGACCGTTGTCTGCCGTCCCTGTCCTCCCATCTCTCTAGGGCACAGCGGACCGTTGTCTGCCGTCCCTGACCTCCCATCTCCCTAGGGCACAGCAGACCGTTGTCTGCCATCCCTGTCCTCCCATCTCCCTAGGGCACAGCGGACCGTTGTCTGCCGTCCCTGTCCTCCCATTTCCCCAGGGCACAGCGGACCGTTGTCTGCCGTCCCTGACCTCCCATCTCCTAGGGCACAGCGGCCCGTTGTCTGCCGTCCCTGTCCTCCCATTTCCCCAGGGCACAGCGGACCGTCGTCTGCCGTCCCTGACCTTCCATTCCCCCAGGGCACAGCGGACCATTGTCTGCCATCCCTGTCCTCCCATCTCCCTAGGCCACAGCGGACCGTTGTCTGCCGTCCCTGTCCTCCCATTTCCCCAGGGCACAGCGGACCGTTGTCTGCCGTCCCTATTCTTCCTTCTCCCCAGGGCACAGCGGACCGTTGTCTGCCGTCCCTATTCTTCCTTTTCCCCAGGGCACAGCGGACCGTTGTCTGCCGTCCCTGTCCTTTCTCTCCACAGGGCACAGCGGACCGTTGTCTGCCGTCCCTATTCTTTCCATCCCCTCAGGGCACAGCGGACCGTTGTCTGCCATCCCTGTCCTTCCATTTCCCTAGGGCACAGCGGACCGTTTTCTGCCGTCCCTGTCTTTCCATCCCCTCAGGGCACAGCAGACCGTTGTCTGCCATCCCTGTCCTCCCATCTCCCTAGGGCACAGCGGACCGTTGTCTGCCGTCCCTGTCCTCCCATTTCCCCAGGGCACAGCGGACCGTTGTCTACCATCCCTATTCTTTCCATCCCCTCAGGGCACAGCGGACCGTTGTCTGCCGTCCCTATTCTTCCTTCTCCCCAGGGCACAGTGGACCGTTGTCTGCCGTCCCTATCCTGTCTGTCCTCCCTTTTCCTACTTCACTGGAGTGGAACCGAGGCCGTAAGGCCGATACAAAATTACACCAAAGTGGTGTCATCAGAGAAGAGAGCGACCTTCACACCGTCAGAAGCACCAGGAGGTGCTGTTCACGCCAGCTGAGGCACAAAGAAGAAGGAAGAGGAACTTCGACTCTCCTCCTTTCCCCGCCAACATTACGACTGAGCGAAGTCATCCAGGAGCAACACCTGGGTATCAATCACCCACCTCTGAAGCTACTCAGGGTGTACGTGATAGATTGGCGCCCGCACTTGGGGCTCGAGGCAACAAAGTGAGAATCATCATGAGTGAACAATGCGAGGCTGTCTTAGATGCTCAGCACCAGGAGCTGATAGAGAATCAGTCGGTCGAAGACATGAACCCCGAGGTGATAGCCGACCCCAGAGTTTCCTGGATCTATAGATTGAAAAAGGATGAAGCTTTTAATCTTCTACAAGATTGGGGCATAGTGTCATCTGGAACACTTGCCGAGTTGAGAAGGTTGTTAGTAGAACAACATAAGAAGATGGCTGTACGTTATCCCTGCCCAAGACCTGGAATAGTGAGCGGAAGCAGTGAGGAATCTGGACACTCAGCAACAGGTACTCATGCTGAAGTTGGAACTGAAATTCACACAAACCCCCTCATGGACCCAGGGGCGGTATGTGACAAAGTAAGAAGCTGGAGACTGTCTTTTGATGGCCAATCAGATGCTCCCAGCTTTCTAGAAAGGCTAGACAAGCTACAACAAGCCTATGGGCTTACTGGCAACCAACTACTAGTTGCCCTTCCTGAATTACTAGTTGGTAAAGCTACTCTATGGATGCGTAATCGTCGTGACCAGTGGAAATCATGGGACAATTTTGTGACAGATTTCAGATCATGCTACTACCCACTTACGTATGAGGAGGACCTCGAGAATCTAATTCAGGCAAGGAAGCAAAGGGAAGGTGAATCGTTTGACGAATTTCTCGAAGATGTACTGACACTCATGAGGCGTCGAGGAGGTTTTACAGACGAGAATAAATTACAGAGAGTGTATAAGAATCTCCTCCCACGGTACAAATTGTATATTCGGCAATCAGATGTTCATAGTATCAACGAATTGGAAAAATTCGCGAGGGAGTATGAACAAATAAAAGCAGAGGAGAAACAGAATAGACAGAATTCGAGAGTTCAGATGATTGAGGACACGAAAAAGATTACAAGGCTCAAGGTTGAGACAGTTATAACCCCTACTAGTAACAGACCATCTCTTAGTGAGTCTGAACCCATGTGTGGGCAATACAAGAGACCGGGGCACTGGAGATCAAACTGTCCCGATATCCCACCATGTAAAAGGAGCGGAAAGAGAGCACTGAAATGTGTCTGTGATGTGCAGAAGGAGAATAAAACTCCGAACAAGACAGCAGTGATGCGAACGGCACACAGGATTCCTGTGATTGAAGAGTCATCAAGGGACAACAGACTATTCATTACTGTGACAATCGGTGGTAAAAAGTGTCGGGCATTGCTAGATAGTGGCGCTGAAGCTAATTATATGAGTAATGAGGTTTATGAAGTTCTCCAAAAAATGGGGATGATAAGGAAGGTACCAACTCATCACCACGCAATATTAGCTGATGGACGATCTACCCCATTAAATGGGAAGCTGACAACTAATGTAACTATAGGACAAATCACAGTTCCACTAGTGGCGTCTATAATGGAAGGACTTGGACAAGAGTTGCTATTAGGCATGAAATTTATGTGTGAAAATAGGGTGAATATTCACACATTCACAAGAGAGGTAGAGTGGGATCCTCCCCAACTGAATCCTACAAGTCCGCTAATGATGTTGCGATCTCTCTTATTGGGGACTAAGACGACAGCAGTCCCAACAATATCAGCTATACAATCCGAATCTCAGGACCACAAGGATCGCGACAAAAGGATATTCATGCAGGTTGGTTTGAATGGAGTTGAACTCAATGCTTTGATTGATGCCTGGGCAGAATTGTCATATATTCCAGAACAAGCATCTTTGGGCAACATAGTGATGGATCACAGGAATGAGATGAATGACTCTGAACGGCGGGCCACAATTCATGCCCCAGCCACCAACACAAGTGGTAACTCCAAGAGTGATGTGGAAAAGTTAACACCACCCCCTACTGTCATGGATGTGGAGGAGTCAATACCCTCCTCAACTGATACGGATGTAGAAGAGCAAACACAGTCTTTGACTGTCAAAGAGGTAGTCTCACAGTCCCAGGATCCCAAACCAGGACTCTCAAGGAATAAGGATCCAGTGTTGTGTCACCGAGTCTCAACACCTGGTAAGCGTAAACGGGCTGGCAAGCCACGCATAAAAGTCCAATTTCCAGATGGACGATGTAAATATGTACCTGGTGGACCGGGTGTAGATGATGCTCATAGTGAGTGGCATACACCTCTAAAGGTGATGCCTGGGAGGTGTACACCTCTTAAGGTGATGCCTAGATGGCTCACGCCTTTGAAGGTGGTGCCATAGAAGGCTCCGCCCCCTCCCCCCCCCCTCCAAGTAGGAGTGGGGTGTCACAAAGTAAAATTGTGACGGAAGATATTGTTAAATAATTAATAATATTGAAGAAAGATGCTCGGCTATCAGCAACGCTAGCCGACCACGGAGATAAGGAAGGTACCAATGACGCACCATCTTCCACGCATCGAGACGATTTCCACCGCCTCTGGCGGCGGCACAACTCCATCCCCTCCACTTTGGGGGAGTATTTAAAGGCCGGACGAGCCCCAGACCACAGCATTCCTCTCACAACCTTCCTGCTCCTGGTACAGCGGCCCATTGGCTGCTGTACGTCCCCGACCTCCTGTCCTGGTACAGGGGCCCGTTGGCTGCCGTACGTCCCTGACCTCCTGTCCTGGTACAGCGGCCCCTTGGCTGCCGTAAGTCCCTAACCTTCCATCTCCCTAGGCACAGCGGACCGTTGTCTGCCGTCCCTGTCCTCCCATCTCCCTAGGGCACAGCGGACCGTTGTCTGCCGTCCCTGTCCTCCCATCTCCCTAGGGCACAGCGGACCGTTGTCTGCCGTCCCTGACCTCCCATCTCCCTAGGGCACAGCGGACCGTTGTCTGCCGTCCCTGTCCTCCCATCTTCCTAGGGCACAGCGGACCGTTGTCTGCCGTCCCTGTCCTCCCATCTCCCTAGGGCACAGCGGACTGTTGTCTGCCGTCCCTGACCTCCCATCTCCCTAGGGCACAGCAGACCGTTGTCTGCCATCCCTGTCCTCCCATCTCCCTAGGGCACAGCAGACCGTTGTCTGCCGTCCCTGTCCTCCCATTACCCCAGGGCACAGCGGACCATTGTCTGCCGTCCCTGACCTCCCATCTCCCTAGGGCACAGCGGACCGTTGTCTGCCGTCCCTGTCCTCCCATTCCCCCAGGGCACAGTGGACCGTCGTCTGCCGTCCCTGACCTTCCATTCCCCCAGGGCACAGTGGACCGTTGTCTGCCGTCCCTGTCCTCCCATCTCCCTAGGGCACAGCGGACCGTTGTCTGCCATCCCTGTCCTCCCATTTCCCCAGGGCACAGCAGACCGTTGTCTGCCGTCCCTATTCTTCCTTCTCCCCATGGCACAGCGGACCGTTGTCTGCCGTCCCTATTCTTCCTTTTCCCCAGGGCACAGCGGACCGTTGTCTGCCGTCCCTGTCCTTTCTTCTCCCCAGGGCACAGCGGACCGTTGTCTGCCGTCCCTATTCTTTCCATCCCCTCAGGGCACAGCGGACCGTTGTCTGCCATCCCTGTCCTTCCATTTCCCCAGGGCACAGCGGACCGTTGTCTGCTGTCCCTGTCTTTCCATCCCCTCAGGGCACAGCGGACCGTTGTCTGCCATCCCTGTCCTCTCATCTCCCTAGGCCACAGCGGACCGTTGTCTGCCGTCCCTGTCCTCCGATTTCCCAGGGCACAGCGGACCGTTGTCTGCCGTCCCTATCCTGTCTGTCCTTCCTTTTCCTACTTCACTGGAGCGGAACCGAGGCTGTAAGGCCGATACAAAATTACACCAAAGTGGTGTCATCAGAGAAGAGAGCGACCTTCACACCGTCAGAAGCACCAGGAGGTGCTGTTCACGCCAGCTGAGGCACAAAGAAGAAGGAAGAGGAACTTCGACTTGCCTCCTTTCCCCGCCCACATTACGACTGAGCGAAGTCATCCAGGAGCAACACCTGGGTATCACCACCCACCTCTGAAGCTACTCAGGGTGTACGTGATATGGTTTTCAAAGAAATAATTGATAAAATTCAATCAGCTGCCATTTTGGATAAAAGTATCATAGATTTATATTGATGTCATCTTTCTAGTTTTAAAAAGGCCTTTATAATGATGCATCACACAATAGGTGTTTATATTAAAAATATTCCAGTTAAAACTCTTGAGTCACCATATTATACATTCTGAACCTAGTCAACCCCTTATGAAGGGGTTGAAATTCAGTTGTACCGTACGTCAAGAGTTGGAGTATTTGACCAGTAACATATCCTGAAAGCTACAGTATTATATCTACAACAGTCTCTAATTTATTGAAAGGTTCCCATACATATGACTCTTACTAATATGACTAATTAGAGACTTTGACTATATACTCGGAGGGGACTTCAATATTAATACACTGGTGAAAGACAACAAGACACTTGAATTTGAAAACTTGCTGAGATCACTCAACTTATATCTCACAATTCATTGCCCTACAAGGTTGGAGGCATGTTTGGACAATGTAGCATCAAGTTTAAAACAAGGTGAAGGTGTTTTTTCTGAAGTAAGACATTATGCTCTCAGTGATCATGAGGCAATCAGCTGCAAGGTATCCACCCCCTCCAGTCTGTGTGACTTACCAGCCAATCTATCAGCCTCTGGCCCAACAATGACACGGCATATTTCGAGCAATAATTTTGAGAGGTTCTGTTCAAGGATTAGTTGTGTTGACTGGTCTCTACTCCTCCAACACCAGAATGCAGGCTCAAATTTCTCTACTTTCTTCTATCTTCTACTGTATGAGTTTAATGAGTGCTTCCCACTTAGGACGCAGCCAAAGAAGAAGAAATGTGCTTCACCCTGGTTAAGCCAGGACCTGCTAAACCTCAGGGACTTGGTTCTTATGTCCTATGATAGATTTCGTGTTGATGGCTCCACACTCTCCAAAGCAACATATTTGAAATTGAGAGATCAATATCGTAGGGAGGCTGTTAGGGCAAAGCTTTCCTATAATGCAAGCCTTATAAGTGGAGCAGCAAATAGATGTTTGGCGGCATGGAGGGTCATTCGCACTGAGACAGCTTCTGCAGCTCCAAGAAGTGTTCCACTGACTGCGGATACTCTCAATGACCACTGGATTGACTCCATCCAGCAGATTGGAGACAGAATTGCATCGCAGACAACATCAGCATCACCTGTGCAGCTTCTTCTGGAGTCCAGGCAGCCGCCACCAGCTACACTGATCTGGCGCAGCGTGACAGGCGAGGACATCCTGCGGATTGCATCTGGGATCAAGAGTTCTACAAGCAAAGACATTTACTTTATGTCCAGTGGGTTTTTAAAAGGTATAATTAAGCTTATTCTAGTTCCCTTGACTCAGTGTATAAACGAGTGTCTGGCTCAGAATATTTTTCCTGAGGAGCTGAAACTGGCAAAAGTTGTGCCAATTCTCAAAAAGGGTTGCAAAATGGACCCCAATAATTATAGGCCCATCTCAATATTGCCTATACTAAGTAAGATTCTGGAAATTGTTATGGCTAGCCAATTGTATGAGTTCTGTGAGCTGAACGGTCTGTTTGCCGCCACCCAGTTTGGTTTCAGGTCGGGAAGGTCGGCTGATGGGGCTGTAGATTTAATTGTTAGAAAAATTTTCGAAAGCTTTGAGAGCGGTGACCTTGCTGGGTTGACCCTCTGTGATCTCAGCAAGGCTTTTGATACCCTCAACCATGAGATTTTACTAACAAAGCTTTCCATGTATGGTATTACTGGTGGTCCCTTGCAGCTTCTCCGTTCCTACCTGGAGGGCCGCAGGCAGGCCGTTTTGGCGAACGGGGCCCTGTCACGGGTGAGGTGTGTGGATTGTGGAGTGCCGCAGGGCTCAATTCTGGGTCCTCTGCTTTTCTTGCTCATGATCAATGATGTAGCTCTTTCTAGGGACAGAATGGTGGTGTGTTATGCAGATGACACCTCCCTCCTGGATGTTGGCAGGAGTCTGGATGATATGAGCACACTAATGCAGGCGTCCATGGAGATGGCGGCTGACTGGTTCTCTGCAAACAGGTTTCTCCTAAATGCAGAAAAGACACAGACGATTGTTTTTAGCCTCAAGAATGATAAGCAGCATGATTGTCCTCCAGTAAAGCTCCTGGGTTTTATGTTGGATAGGAGACTTTCCTGGGAGGAGCATATTCAAGGTGTCTGTTGCAGGCTGAGCAGGATCCTGTTCCTACTGAAGGGTCTGAAGAGGTGCGTTCCCGCGGCCTATCTACGCATGTGCTATTTTGCTTTCTTCCAGAGTGTGATGGCTTATGGTATCACACTTTGGGGCAGTTCCACCCATGTGAGGAGGGTCCTGCTTTTGCAGAAGAGGGCACTTAGAATCTTATGCAATGCTGAACACCTTGCCCATTGCCGCCCACTGTTTATACAAGAGGGTCTTCTAACTGTTTATGGCCTTTATATTTTCAGATCTGCTGTGAATGCATTTGGTGACCTGGAGGTCCAGCCTGTCAGGGGAGACTCCCATGAGTACGGCACTCGTAACAGATTACGGCTGGATCTCCCATACTGCAGGTTGGGGAGGACGCAATCCAGTGTGGTCTACCTGCCGGGAAAGATTATAAATAAGCTGCCCATTTCAGTGAGGAGTCTACCTGTGGCTGCCCTAAAGCAAAGGTTGAAGCACTTCCTGCAGGAGAATCCTTTCTACTCACTTAACGAATTCTTTGAATGTGACAGTGCACTGGTGAGTAGATATTTTTGACTTTTTTTGGCGCTGTGATGTCCGCTGCTGGTTTTGCCTTTTTTGGCTTTTATGTTTTCTCCTGACTTGTCTCTTGTGAGCATGCCTTGCATGGTCACTTTATGGACAGAAAGTTTATTATTATTATTATTATTATTATTATTACTCACCCGGTATAATTACTAACTCATAATGATTAGCACAAGCTTAGAGCTCATGTGGACATCACCCATAGAAAAAATCGTTTGACTTGATATTTTGTTTCAAATGAATCATAATTGAGACTTACTTAGATTTCTCTTTGCTGGTAAAACAAGTTTTTGGAGACTTCAGCCAGTATTTGATTACCATACTGCTTCTATGTCTTTTTCTTTTGTGTTGGAAAATTTCATCACCACAGCTCCTATCAGAGATTAAACAAAAGTTTACTCATAATTAAACATATTTCAAATAATATTTCTTGACTGAAAAATTGAAAAAACACACATGTTGCAAACACACAGTCTCACTCCCTCTTATTATATAAAATATATATTGCTAAAATGAGAGGACTACACCAATAGTTTTTCTAAATTGGAATAAGATATGAAGCTGTTAATATAAATAAATGAATCAATTGCTTGCTGGAAAAAGTTTAAATAAAGCCTGCCGGTCCAGAAAACAACTGAATAAATTTTAATCTATCAATCCACAGTCATATATTATTGATATAAAGTTCATTATAATAACATGAGTGTAGATTATTTTGTGGTGACTTCAATTACTTAGGCTACGCTAAATAAAAAGTTTTGTTAAACATTTAAATTTATATGTACCAGCATAACCCTGGAATGTGTCTGCCTAGAATAATAATCATCTTATTTCCAGCAATGATAAATTCAAGAGGTTTTTCTCTATTTATTAAGTTATGCCTTAAATAATACGGTATTCAGTGTTGTGTTATGAGGTTATGTTATGCATGGCCTATAATAGTCTTTCGAAAAGATTATCATTAAAATATATAAGTATTTAGACCTATAATAAATTTATTCTTTCATTTTACGGTACATCAATAAAAATAAAATCACTCGACTTACCTATATTTCCTGGATAAAATCACAAGAATCACAGACTACGAAACTCATTCCAAAAACCATTGTGTCCCTTGCAAAATGCATTGTCTGTGATTGCGTCACAGTATACATACAGTATGGAAACTTGGCTAGTACCCTGACGCTAAAAGCCGCCATCTTGTTAGGAAGCGCCGCATTGTAATAGTATCGATGGTAGGTTTGGATCACTTCAATGATCCGGATCAATTATTGATCTCATTTACAGCCACGAGCCAATCAGAAGACCAGGATTGGAACTTCTCAAGGTCACATGACGTGTTTAGTATTGGTGTTATGTGAAAAGCATTGGTTAGATAGGCGATTGTTAAAAGTTTCCATTCTCTACCTATTCTGTGATCGCATCATCATGATCATACTATCGATAAACCCAAAATGTTGATATAATATTATCAATACATCGATGAATAATAATTATTGACTATTAATAATTACATATTCTCAAACATCATCTACATCTTTGTTTGGGAATGCATTATTCAAATTACATAGTTTAAATAAGTAAAAGTAGAATACAATCCTGATTTCTACATTTTCGAATGCAATAAAATCAGTTTTCCCCAGGAAAAAAGTTAGAATAAGTTTGTTATATTGATTGTCAAGACTTTGATATTTCCATTTCACAGTATCAATATTATTGGTAATATATCGATATTTTCATTCCATACCATAGTAATGGTAGCAATTTCAAAATTATTGACAATGCTACTGTTATTAAAACATTTGATATTAATTTCAGGTGGAGATTATTGATTTTTTATGGGGGGACATTTGTGATTGACACTGAAATAATGTTGGAAATAATGATAAAATAGTAGGTTGTTATTATTTGAATTGAAACCCCAAAAATCATTTCAAAGTCTATGTGAGTAATTCCGGATACTGCATGATTTTTCAATTCAATTCAATTCAAAAAATAATTTTTCCGCACAACATAATATTATTACAAAACATTGTACCATCTAACAATACAAAAAAATACTAATGAAAATTATATGTTTTGCTTCAGATGACAAAAACATAAAGTGAAATAAATATGAGCACACCTAGGCATAAGCCCTATTGGAGTGCACTTCTCTTAAAATAAAATAAATTTAAAGACTAGAGTAGTAGGACCGCTACGCTCTACACATGAAATAAACTTTATTTATGTGAAAATAATTAATTATAAATTTACCAGTGTTACAGTCTTCATAATGCGTATTATACAGGTCTTCATAATCTATTATAACAATTGTAATGTTATTGAATGAATTTCCATTGATTTTCATGGAAAAAATTAAGTTAAATGGAAAAAATAATATATATCAAAATAAATAAAATCATTCAAAAATGTTTTTAGTGGACAGCGAATTAAATTATGAAAACAGAAAGACAGGGAAAAACCACTGACTCAAGAATAAGATTATACTGCCTAATATTTATACTAATGTACAATCCTCAAAAAAGATTCACAGTCATTCAATGTGAACAGATAGAACTTCAAACTTTTAAGAAACATATTGAATGGGACTGAGGTATTAAATTTTCTTGAAATTAAATTAAACATTCTAGGTGCATTGAAAGAAAATGAATGTTGAAAAATTGTTAAATTAGATTGGGGAACTTGAACTAAAACCCGTCTGAAGTCATATCTGATATCCCGAGTAAGATTTGCATTGAGGCTTCTTAGAAAGAATAGCTTTAGTACTTTGAAAACATAGAGATTTCTGATTGGAAGTATCTTAAGCTGAAAAAACAGTGGCCAAGAATGATCAGTTCTGAGTGATCTGGTAATTATACATATAAATGATTTTTGAAAAATAATTATGGGATTCAGTGTTGTGACATAGGTTCCACCCCACAAAACAATACCATAGCTCATACGAGAGTTAATAAGTGCATGGTAAGCATTCAATAATACACGTGTTGGACACAAATCACGTAGCATGTAAAAGCTCCTTATCCCTCTACAAAACTCCTTTTTCAATTTCGCCACATGATTTTTCCAAGACAACAAAGAGTCGATAACTAAACCTAAGTATTTAAAAGTATTCACAATGTTAATTGTTAGACAGTTACAGTTATTAACAACAGAGCAGGAATAGCTATGATAACACAGATCTGTATCAAAAAATAAATTTCCCCTCAAGTTAAAGATCATGTACTTAGTTTTTTCACTTAAAACCATGAAATTTTTGCTGAACCAATAATTCAAGACTCTTAAATCAGCGCTCATTCTTGTGTATATTGTATTGCATGCTACATCTGAATATGTGAGTGCAGTATCATCTGCAAAAGCAGTCAACCTTCCATTCAATTTTGCATCACATAAGTCATTTATATAAACAAGAAATAGAATAGGTCCCAAGACTGAACCTTGGGGCACACCATAATCTATATTCTTGAAACTACTGTAGCATCCCCCTACCCTCACACACTGCTTTCTGTTTCGAAGATAGCTATGAAACCACTTGTATGGTAAGCCTCGTACCCCAGCTGCATATAACTTATTTAATAAAATTGAATGATCCACTGTATCAAAGGCTTCAGTGATATCTAGATATAATGCTGAACATTTTTTACCCTCATTTATACTCTCATAGATATCCTCAAAAAATGAAACAAAAGCATCTTCGGTACTCAGGCCCTCTCTGAAACCAAATTGATTTTTACTAAAATAATCTATTTTTTTGAAAAAACCTATCAATCTAATTTTTATAATCTTTTCAAAAATCTTGGTGAAAACTGACAATAGAGATATTGGACGGTAACAATTTGGTTTCTCTCTGCTGCCCTGTTTGAAAAGTGGGATTACAATAGCAACCTTCAAGCAGTCAGGGAATTCACCACTCATCATGCTCCAATTAAAAAGCCTACTCAAAACATCAGCAATCTGAATGGAAATTCTCTTAACAATGTAACTGCTTATATTGTCAAACCCGGGAGCTTTATTGTTTTTCAAACCGGCTATTATCTTGAGAATTTCAGTTTCATTAGTGGGAATTAAAAACAAGGAATGCAAAATATTTTTATACTTGAAATGGGAATTAAATACTGCATTATTCTCTACATTAATAATTGAATGTCTTAACTGTTGCGGTATTTCAATGAAAAATGAATTAAACTCTGTAGCAATACGTTTTTTATCAGTGATTGTCTCTGAATTGATTTCTAAACTTATAACATCATGCTTTGATTCCCGATCTCCTATCAAGCTGTTTACTATTCTCCATTGAGTTTTTAAATTACCTGAGCAATTATCAAATTTATTCAAGTAGTACTGCTCTTTTGCTTTTCTCAGATCGGATTTTAATTTATTTCTGAAAGTTCTGTAATATTCTTTCAAATTTAAATCATGTGGTCTTGAAATCGTAAGTTTGTACAGTTTTTTCCTTCTATTGATTCCTTTAAATAAATAGTCAGAAATCCATGGAGTTAATTTATTATTGATAAAAACACTTTTTCGGGGTCTACTGCATTTACACTTATCTATTGAGTTATCAAACTTATTGAAGAGCTTAGGGAGGACTTTGAGTGTGTGGAAACTAGTCTCGGCGCTTCAATAGAATTCTGTCACAATGAAGTTGCAGAAGCTAGGAAGACGGTCGAGGAGCAGAAAGGTGAAATTTCCAAGTTGGTGAAAACGGTGGATGAACTGAGAAGTGAAAATAATGGGCTTCAAAGGAAGATAGCTGATCTTGAGCTGAGGGTTGAGGATTGTGAGCAGTACTCGCGTCGTAACTAGACAAAACTCGTTGTCACTAGACAAAAGCACCCTATTGGCCGTCTACTACGCATATGTCTACTCATATCTAAGCTATGGAACCATTTTCTGGGGAAATTCTGTTGATAGCGGTAAAATTTTTATAATCCAGAAAAAAATAATAAGAGTCATTTGTGGATTGAGATCAAGAGATTCTTGCAAAGCATTCTTCAAAAACCTAAACATTCTAACGCTACCATCTATTTATATCTATCAATTGTTGGTTTTTGTTAAACAGAATTTAGATAAATTTCAATTTTGCACAGATAATCACGGGTATAATACACGCAATAGTAGTCTCATTGCTTTTCCAGTACATAGACACACAGCTCTAGAAAAAACTCCATTCTACTCTGGAATACGTTATTTTAATAAATTACCTGCAGCCATCAGAAATCTAGATTCAATAAACAAATTCAAACTAACAGTCAGAAAAATGCTAGTAGAGAAAGCCCTATACTCTGCTGCCGAATTTTAATTTGTGAAAAGGGGCTGTAGAGTGTAACTTAACTTTTTGTGACTTTCATTTCCATGTGAATTTGATGAGATACATTATAGAGTGTATTTATTTATTTTACTTTTAAGAAGTTAGAACTAAGTCTTTTAGAGTAATTTTGTTCTAGTATTGACATGTCACCAGTCAAATGAGTGTTACTCAGAAATTGATGTAATGTGACGATAAATAAATGAATGATAAATGAATAACGTCATCAAATGTTACAGTTCCCTTGGATTCTAGCGCCATACTCTTTCGACATTGCTGGGAACACGGCTTGCATCGCCACAAGTCGCCCTGCTCCATTAAATAATTTACGTCCTCAGCGGTTAGGCTAACGCACTTTCCATGGAAGTTATTATTGCAGTTGCAACATGACACTTTCACTTTGATGGCCTTAAGCGATTTCAGACAGGTGTTACAGCTATCAGACATGATATTATGAAAAATATTTAACGTTGAATAAAACAGATTTTTAGAACTAACTTTGATGCACACCGTAACAAGAACACTTTTATCGAAAACAGCACTACAAAAGATAACGAGAGCGGCAGTAGTAAGCGTCCGTCCTGCTCAAAGTCTCAATCATAACTGATTTATGATTTTCCTCATAAACTGTGATCTAATTTGAAAAAGTGTTATAACTTTTCCTATTATAAATGGAGTCATTCTAAATTCTAGGACAAGGTTGATAATATGAACAGAAATGTTCATGAATTTTTTCAGAATTTTTCATGATGAACCACATTTTTTTTTGATTTCAAACATCAGTAGCACGTTAACGTCTCGTCTGACCGGATTTTCACATGGGATAAAAAGTGCTGGAAATTCACTTCTACACCCGAATCATTCATCAAAAATACATTGTTTCGGGAAAATTCAAAATCTGCCAAAATTATTAGGTACTAAGTTTTCAACTGCATTTAAAATTCCCACAAAAGGTATATATATTGTTAACGGTGCCCTGTAGACGAATTTTGCAAGAGGCAAAAAGTGCTGGAAATTCATTTCTACACCCGAATTGATTAACAGAAAGCTTAATGTGAGACTTTTTTGGAAAATTCAAAAAATTTTCCATCAAAAATTTAATTGGCGTGGTGTGTTGTAAACGAATTTGCAACAGATACAAAGGGGTTGCAATTCGATTTTACATCCGAACTGTTGGTCAGAAAGCCTTAATTGAGTGTTGAAAAAATGTTTGATTTTCACTTTTTATTCACGTGAAGAAATGTGATCTTCACATCGTGTGTTAACATGGGTAATATCATCCTGAGAGCTCAGAAACCTGTCCTTATTGATATCAATGAAGATTTTATATAATCAACAGAAGCTCATAGACAGTATTTACCATGATTTCTATTTGTTTGTATTTACTTCGAATGATACCCATTTACTTTTATTGATATCACTAAAAGTTCAGTGATAACAATAGATTTTCGTTGACTGTATTTATCATTATTTCTATTGATATCTACTGAACGTACAGTGATATCAATAGAAAGTTCATTGACTGTATTTACCGTGATGTGTATTGATATCCCTGAACTCCTATTGATTTCCATGAACATGTATTGATATCCATGAGCATATATTGATATCAATAGAGTTTTTCTATCGATTTCTATGGATCTCTTCCACTAGGGATTGAGGTGGGTGTTTTGCAGAGTACCTGAAACAGAGAAAAGATTCTAATGAGATTCACTGTTATGTAAATCAATAGAATTTTCCTCTGCTTTAGACTAACAGTGACAGGTGTAGCCAAAGAGAATCAGAAAAACCAGGCACATTATGCCTATCCTATCCTAATCAAGGCTTACATTATTTTTACAAACACTGAAACCTTTTTACAAGATAATATTAAGTTACACCTATAAAATTTATCATAGAAGTATTCAAAATCACATTCACACACTCATACTAAGAACTGAACCTAAAACTTAGGCTAGGTTTACCTTGCAGTCTTTTCCTTATTTTTCTTCCAGTTGGAAGGATTACGACTTCTTTTTCGACTTCGCTGTCCATCTTCAGTTGGTGTTACATTCAACTCCATTTTGTTGTCACAATAATACTTCAATTAAACTTTGAATTCGATAAAACAACAGAACAAAAAACTTCATACGCTGAACACAACTTGTCTATCTTGTAGCTGAATTGAAACAAAACAAACATAACTTCAAAAGCTGGTCCAAACAGAGCACCTGATTGAATGAAAACAGTCAGTCTCAAAAGTGACAAGATCCAGAGGATTATGTCAGTTTTGTAACCAACCTATGACTTTGCCTATTGTTTTCAATTGGATTTAGTGAGATTAGAAACTAACCCTTACGATATTCGGATTCCCTGTTAAAAATACCACAAGATGACGCAGATAACTCAATTTCGAAAAAAATGGATTATGTAACTTTTGATTCTAGCCCCCTTAGTACTAACAGAAAGTGAACTTAATATCTTGATAATCAATTAATTTATTGTTTTCTTGGCTTTCATAAAATTTGGACTGACATGCGCGTGGATAGTCCTATCACTGATAACTATTACAACGATTATTTATTGTTGAGATATTTGTTGAAACTGGCAGTATATCAGTAAGAGCATTATCGAATGAATAAGGAATGCTACTGAATCAACGATATAATCGTAGATTATTTTTTATTACTAAATAAATCATGGTCTATTGGCCTAAGAGGCTGAGTCAAGGGTGGTCGGGCGCCCTAGAGGCGACTTGGCCGCCCCTTCCTCAGCGGATGGACCTACATTAAAGGCAAGAGTGGTACTCACTTAGGTCACGAGGACTTATCAGTCTGAAGAGACTGCCAAGCATATCACACTGGATTGCGACAAGGATTGCAACCAGGTGATGAATGGAATGTTAGTATAGGGAAAATCTCCTGGTTCTTGTAAAGGACATAGGTATTGGTTTGCCTAACTAACATACTACTTGGGAACACAATAAGCTCCGGTTGACGTGTGGGGTTCTTTGAACCTTTGGATCCTTGAATCCGTCCCTTCAAAAAAAAAAAATAAATAAAATAAACAATAAACATGAAGCAACATAGAATATGTGTAAGTTGGAATCTTTATTTTATCAATCTGTATTATTTTATGGCAAATTAAATGTGTGTTCATAAATCAAGAAGGTTGACTGAATAAGGAATGTCGTGTCGTCGTATCGTGTGCTATTCCAAAAAATCTGGTGTAGCGCACCCACACTACTTCCCTTGCCGTTATGAAAATTGCTCACCTGACGCTAGTGTTCATGCTCATCTCAAGTCTACTATTCAAAGATCTGGCCTGCTGGACAATAACGCTGGAGACACACGATGTCTGCTATCTCTTCATAGTGAATGATTTAATAGAATCACAGTTAGTTGCCATTTACTGAATTGAACAGTTTGCAATTTATTGAATAATCATATTTTCTCGAATTTTGAGCTTATTTCAAATCTAGGTGGAAATATTACTGAACATTAATTGTAGAGATTTTCATGCTCAAACTTTTCCACTCAAATGTTTTTGTTTAAATTGCATCTGAAGCCTGATGACTGGGAATCCAAAATCAAACTTTGCACAGATAGGGCGGAGCTCCTGAAATTTTTACAGGTATGGGACATGTGGCAGTTGATATAGCTTATCAATGACTACTTCAGTATAAATTTAATCAAAATCGTTGGAGCCGTTTTCGAGAAAATCGCGAAATCCCCTGTTTTTGGCAACATTTTCGACATTTTAGTCATCATCTTGAATAGCATTTTATCGAAATTGCTCTATCGGATCCTTATATTGTGAGGACCTTATGTTCCAAATTTCAAGTATACACATACACTTATACACCCGTTTGCTCCCATATTGTTGTGAATAAATGAATTAGCCTACATAAATTGATCAATTTTGTCGGGTTTATACATTATACTTCTGATCTTTGAATCTGCGTAGCCATTTTTAACAATAAATCAGAATAATCTCCCACAGAGAAACCTGGTTGACTAATATTACATGCTGGCTAGAAAGAGGCCTTTGAGAATGAAATTCAGATGTTACTATAGTGGAATTTACTTCAAACCGACAGCATTCCTTGTCAATAACTCTAACGCTTCTCATTAAAGAATGGTAAAAGTTCAAAATGTAGCTCTCTATTCTGTAGTATCTGTAATCAGATGAGCGCATTCTAGCGGATGATTATACTAACATCAAGCGAACAGATCTCACCTCAGTGCTATCTAGTAGAGAACTGTTCAACTAAAACAAATTATACATTATCTATACTTATTTTATAACTATTAAATTCTTATCTCACTGATCACGATTTCTGGAAAACTACTGGATGGATTGCAACAAAACTTGGAATATAGCTTCCTTATACGTCATATGTGCTCACTAAGAAATCTTTTAGCAATATTTCAACTGTAAGGGTGGTTTTTAAGGGTTTAAAGTTCGTCTTTTAGAATGTATATTCTTCTCCTTCCAATCTCCTTATTATAATAGAAATGTCCATATCATATTATGTTACTATAGAACTATAATCTAGAGAGAGTACCCCTTCGAAACAGTTGTTAACTGGCAAATAAATCAATAATTTTGTCAGGTTGGCACCAAGTTGAAGAACCAATTAAAATGCATTTATCGAGAACAATACCTACTATTACTTCAGGCCCCTCAACTGATCTCTAATAAACTATGACGTCATCACATGTAGATCCATGATCTACTGGCGGTGAGCAAGCGAAATAAGAGCGACCCTGCTTGTTACCACATATGATATGGTAATCAACAAAATTAGAATTACAAATTAAATTTTCACAGTCTCCCATTTCAATGAATATGATCTGTTTATCATTCTTCTAATATTCGTTTGTGAAAAGTAATAATGAATTTGGGGTTTTGAATCATGGGATACAGACTGTTGTGTACCTAATTGTCGCGGAAATTATAACAAGACTCCAAAAGTTTCTGTAGGTACGGTATTTTCTTTTTTGAAAGATGAAACTTCGAAACGAAAATAGATACGAGTGAGAAGAAGGAAGAACTTCAATTCTACAAAACAACTGTTTACATGAAGTGTAGAAGAACAGTGTAAATAAAGTGTGAGTGGAAAATTTAATTGAAGTGTGAAAGAACAGTGTAGATAAAATGTGAAATAACAGTGTAATTAGAGTGTGGAAGAACAGTGTAAATGAAGTGTGTAAAAGAACTTTTAAACTACTAATAAATTAAAAAGTAAAAGCCGTACCTGAGAGCTGGAAGGATTTTAGAACAGGAAATATTGAGAGAAAGTAAGAGAAAGGATGACGCAGTCTGAGGACTTCGATAAGGAAGTTCTCAAGCTGTACCTGTGAGCTGGAAGGATTTTGGAACAGGAAAAATTAAGAGAGAGAAAGAGAAAGGACGTCGCAGTCTGAATGACTTCGACAAGGAAGCTCTCAAGCTGTACCTGAGAGCTGGAAGGATTTTAGAACAGGAAAAATTAAGAGAGAGAAAAAGAAAGGACATCGCAGTCTCAATAACTTCGACCAGGACGAACTCAAGCTGCACCTGAGTTCTCTAGGAAAAGGATTGGAATCTTCCTACTAGGAATTACAGCAAGTCAGAAACTGCTAAGCAAAGTTGAAATACAGGGCCACTCTATGGTATGAAAACTAAGCAAGAAAAATTTACTCAAAATGATAATAATTTCTCTGCAAGGACAAAGATTAATTGAGAAAACTATTCTCAAAAAGGACAGGGATTTCCCCACAAAAATAAAAATTAATTGAGAAAGACTATTCTTAAAAAGAGTGTCCGAAGGTTGTTGTTGATGGCCTCCTCCAACATACAAAACTCTCCTGGCGAGCTGCTGGTCTGCTGGCATCTGGTAGCTTTGTTCATCTGTAACATACATACAAGAAGATTAATAATAGGGTGCAATGCATATGTAGGCGGCGATCATCCAGAGTGACACAGTAATCTTGAATGACAATGTCATGTCATGTCTTGCACTCAATCTAGATGTTCAGCATACAATAACGATATATATGCTACTGAAAACCAATCATAGGATGGTAGTATACTCAGGAAGAAAAATGTTTGAAATCAATATTTTGAGGTTATTTGTGTGTGTGTGTGTGTGTGTGTGTGTGTGTGTGTGTGTGTGGTGTGTGTGTGTGTGTGTGTGTGTGTGTGTGTGTGTGTGTGTGTGTTTGTAAGAGGGGTCATACAAGGAGAATTATGCTCAAGCACAACATGAAACGGGGAGCGGTTACCAAACGGGATGCGCCCGTTTCGTACCTCAGTGTGCATTCACTCAAAACGACTTCTAGGACTGTTCTGAATCCGAATTACTACTTCACACACTTTTTTCCAAAATCACCCAGTTTCTAATCTAGAGTTCACATACTTACGCTTACAGAAAAATCCACCAGATCCGCGCCACATTCGTCATACACACATTCATCATACACTCTTTCCGGTTGGACCTACTAAACGGGACTGTGTAGCCTACGAAATGAGGTGATCTGAGTATGCCTTTTGAGTTAAAATGGGGTAAATAACCGATATTCATCTTTACATATTGGTCTATTATGTTTTGAAAGTGGAAGTCTACAGGTTTTTTCTTTTAAAGGAAGTCCCTGAAAATTGGCACACTGTCTATAGTCAAGTCAATGAATACATTCAGTGATAACTCCTACTGCGAGATCTATATGGATTCTCTACACTCTCCACACCACGTGTTATATAGACACAGACACAGGATATCAATAACAAGCCCTATTCGAAAACATGACAATGATTCAAAAACCTCATACCTCTCCTTTGATGTTTCCAGCAAAACTAAGGGAGAGAAGCTAGAACTCTCTACAATCTGAAGCAACATGGCTATTTTAGATTGTGCTCAGAATTCTAGAGAGACTTTTGATATGGCTCACTGTTTTTTTCAATATAAGAATTTTTTGATTATTGGAACACTGACACAATGATTTTGTTGTATAGGCTGTAAGGAATGAGTATGGGATTTCCACAGTTTCAGATTTTTCACTTGATTGTAATAAAGTTATATTACTGAAAGTATTCACTTAAAATAGATAATAATTATGTTCGAAAGTGAAAACATAGGGAAGAGTTGACAGAAGAGGAATGCTTTGTATTATGAGTTCATTCTATGTAAATTAATGAATTAACATTCAATTCTAATCAAAATAATAAAAACGAGACTCTTCAATAATTCTCGAGGAACAAGAAAACTCCACGCTGTATTATAATATAATTGTAGAACTTGATATAATTATGAGTATGATGTATCAGGAGTTGTCTATTATAGTAAGGTATCATTTCTTGAGTATATTATATGCAGTCTCCCTTTTTATTCGGATTAGTTGTAGGCTATGTTCAAATTGAGAAGTTTGTTTTGAAATTCATAGAATTGACGAAATTTATTCCATGTTAACATTTCAAGTGAACTCTCAATAATATTATTATTCTGTAATCGATGAGAATTATTTGAAACTTGCTTGGATTCTAAAGCTGATTAATGCAGTTGGAGATTGATATAATATATAGAACAATAATTGAACTTGTGAGAGGTAGAATCGTCTACATTTCAAGTCAGATTGAGAGCTTTAAATTTGAAAGAATTCTCTATTTAAGGGCCGGTTTCCGAGCTCGGGATTCAGCTAAGTTCACTTTTGATATGGTTCACTGTAAATTTCAATATAAAAGTTTTCAAATCATGATAACACTGACACAATATTGTTGTATAAGCTGTAAGGAATGATTATGGAATTTCCACAGTTTCAGATGTTTCACTTGATTATAATTAAGTTGTATTACTGAGAGTATTCAGTTGAAATAGATAATAATTATGTATGAGAAGAAAACATAGGGGAGAATTGACAAAGGAGGAACTCTCAGTATTGATAGATCCTACTATGTAAAATTATGAACATTCAATTGTGATCAGAATAATAAAAAAGAGAGTTCAATAATTCTCGAGGAACAAGGAAACTTCACACTCTATTATAATTGTAGAACTTGATATAATAATAGTGTGATGTATCAGGAGTTGTCTATTAAAGTAAGAGATTATCATTCTAGAGTATAATTATATGCAATCTCATTTTTTCCGGATCAGTAGGCTATGTTCAAATTGAGAAGTTTGTTCTGAAATGCATAGAATTGACGAAATTTCTCCCATCATGTTAACATTTCAAGTGAACTCTCAGTAATTATTATTCAGTAATCAATAAGAATTATTAAAACTGGCTTGGATTCTGAAGCTGATTAATGCCGTTGACGAATGATATAATGTAGACTATAAAACAATAATTGAACTTGTGAGAGGTACAATTTTCTACATTTCAAGTCGGATTGAGAGCCTTTAATTTGAAAGAATTCTCAATTCAGATGGTATTGTCTGAATAGAAGAAAATTATTCGAGCTCAGGAGAGTTTTTTTGAAATTACAGGAATTTACCCTTCACAAAAGAAATTGAAGAAATTTCTGAAAAATTGCATTTTATTTATATCACATGTAGGCTATAGACCAAAAAAATATGAGGTTGGGAATATTTTCAAACTTGTGTTACATGATAGAAATATTAACATACGTGAACCTTATCTGTATTAGGAGTAATTCTCATTTAAAAAATACGGAATGTGAAAGACTTAGGCCGGTTACAGAGCTCGATCGACCGTCAGTGCGTATGTACAATCCTGACCGTACGCAGCATCGATGAATCAGTTTTACACATTCAGAGCTCGACCGACCGTCAGTGCGTATGCACCATCCTGACCATACATCAGTTTTTCTGACTCACAAAATGGACGCCTTCACAGATTGTTTAATTGCAGCTTATTATCTTCGTAAACGAAAGATTAAAAGACGTAGATATCAAGTTCACCCGATGGTCGCCCAAAGAGCATTTCAAAGGGAATTTAGTACCATTATATACATCATTGCTTGGGGTGAAGATACATTTTTCAACTACCTCAGAATCTCCATCAGAAATTTTGATGAGTTATTTCGAGCTTGTATCACTATTGAGAATACTTGCAGTCACTTTAATTAAGCTACCGATCAAATAAATGTAGATAATATTAATAATATATGATTTTTTTCAATAAAAAATTTAGAAATGATTGAAGAAATATATAGAAAAACTCTGAATTCAAATATGACACTATTAATTGAATTCATTATTTATGCTATTCAATTCAATATCAGCTGATTGTCGGGCAGAGGTGTCAGCACATTGGTTATGTTGCGATCAGTACAGCTCTGAAAGCTTCTATTTGCTTCAATAGCGCGTCAGTTGACCGATGGAACGGATGCGCACGAGCTCGACCGATGGTATTCATACGCTGTATAAAACGCATGGTCCTGACCGTGCGCGTGCGTGCCGTCAGTCCTGCTCTGAACGGATACATGGAATATCTATGGAAAATACAAGCGCGACTGACGTATGCACTGACGGTCGGTCGAGCTCTGTAACCGGCCTAAAATCTCATTCAAATTGCGCTGGACTTTTGCTCTCTTTTCAAGTCGTAATGAGCGTTCTCAATTATTCAAATCAAATCATTTATTTCGCCATTTACAAAAAAAAAAACAATCACAAATAAAGAGAAAATCAAAAATGATGAACAATACATTCAAACAAAATACAAGTGTTAACTTAAAAATAAGAAAATAATAATACAAAATCATAAATATCTCTTTACATATGTACATATAATTTACGTATTATATATGGCATCACCAGCAAAAGAATAAACTTTGCCCGCTGGTGACCGTTGCAAATCGAAAATAGTATAATAATATTTAAAATAAAAAATCCTCATCATTTGGTCATTTCTGAGAATGAAGAAAAGTTAAAAGTAAATAAATTATAAGGGATACAATAAATTTTAATTTAAATAAGGTTTTCTATTGAAGTGGAATAGTTTGCAATTATCCATTTTTTTAAATCATTACTGGTATCTCTAGTTATATGTGCTAAATTAAAAGGTAATATATTTATGAACTTGCTGCTTAAATATATCAACTGTCTCTTAACTAGTGTAAATTTTGCATAATAAACTTCGTATTTATTGATAGTATTTGGTCTAAAATTGTAATGAGATTCATTTATCATAAAAAATTGTCTTTATACTTAATAATATATTTTGTTAAATTTTTCAAGTAGAGTTGTCTCAAAGTCAAAACGTTAAATTCGTGAAATAATAGATTAGTTGAATAAAGTCTATGTTTATTTAATATTGTTTTAATAATATATTTTTGGGTGATGAATAAATTATTTACATGAGTGTCAATTTTTAGAGTGTGTATTGACTAGCTATTCAAGAGTATTGAAAACCTATTGAAGATTGAAAGAATTCAATCTATTGAAGATTGAAAACCTATTGACATTACTTATTCATCCCAAGTTAGTTTCCTATTGACGAATCTATAAATATAGAGTATTACTCTTATGTTTCAGATGTAAATTATTCTTCAAAATATATCTGTATATTGTTCATGGAAATCAATGTATTACTTATTCATCATTGTACAATGGTTGTGTCAAGTCGCTTATTTATTGAGTTCAATTTAGCTTCAAAATCGAGCAAATTTTTCTCGGGATAATTGACTTCATTATACAGAGGTTCGACTTATTTTCGAACTTGTGTTATATGATAGAAATTAGCGTACGTGAACTTCATCTGTAGTGGGAGTAATTCTCATTTAAAAAATACGGAATGTGAAAGACTCAAATCTCATTCAAATTGGGCTGGAATTTTGCCCTCTTTTCGAATCATAATGAGCGTTCTCAATAATTGACTAGCTATTGAAAAGTATCGAAAACCTATTGACATTACTTATTTATCTCAAGTTAGTTTTCTATTGACTAACCTCCAAATGTAGATAATTTCTCTCATGTTCCAGATGTTAAATATTTTGAATAGTTATAATAATAATTATACAGAATAGCTCTGTATATTGATCATGGAAATCAATGTATTACATATTCATTATTGTACAATGATTGTGACAAGTTGATTATTTCTTTAGTTCAATAATTTAGCTTCAAATCGATGGATAACAATAATGTAATATCGAGCTGAAGAGAAGTCAATGAAACAATGAATTCTGCTAGGTTTCTTGCAATTTGCTCTAGACGTATCATGAGATTATCATTAGAGACCGTCTTAGGAAATTATCGTTTTTCACCAGTGTACTTTTCATAGATTCATCTAGGTATTTTCCTCCATAATTTTTCATCATTATATTTGTTTCATAGTTTCATTGGAAAGGGATCAAAAGATTTTTTCGGAGAGCTGTGTGGAGATGCTCTTTCAGAAAGTTATCGTTTTTCAGCATGGTATTCTTCAAAGAATGTTGAACTCACAGAGATACGATAAATTAGAAAGCTGTAGAAAAACATTCACCATCCTTCAGCTTGACTGTTCCATGATATTTTTGTCTTCAATAACTCTTTTTCATTTGAAAATCGCTCGAAGCATTAACACAAGAGAAAATCTGTCAATTCATCTGACAAATTCAAGCAGACAAATGCAACTACAAGAGCTCAATGTATTCTATTATTGATATCATTCAAATGAGTAGGTAATAATATTTTGCTATCCCTTGAGAATATCTTCCATTCAAGGGAATCGAAGGAGATAATATGCTCATATTACTCATGATCATTACTTTAACTTGTTCATTCACTCCCTAAACCTCTATACTTCATAATCTAAAATTCTCTACTCATTTCTCTCCACCAGTTCTCGACAACTCTCACTGAGCTGTCATATAATCCAATACATTTCTAATCAAACTTTTCGATCAATTAATAATCATTATAGATTCAATGAAAATATTGTGTTCTGAATAATTTCCTTAAAAGGTTTCTAAATGATACATGAATTTTACAATTACTGAAAAATTAAAAGAGAATAGAAATTTCTCCACTTGGAAAAGCTTATTTGTTCCTGAAAAAACGATTTTGTCAACAGGTGATGTCCCCCTCATTATTTATCGGAATGAGCTCGATTTGATGTTTCATTGCAGATAATTGATTAGTGGAGGTTTCTATATTATATAGATTTCTTTTTTCTAAATATGGATTTCATGGGAGAGCATTATTGTTGACATTCGTTCTGTTTACTTTTTCCACCACCTTGTAGAATAAGTAATAGTTGTGATTCAAATTATGCCGGTATAAAAATATAGAGGAAAATATATTTCTTTATGATTTAATTATATGTTTCCATGAATTACACTCAGTATTCTGGTGCCTGCTTTATTATACTTCTACATACCGTACATCAATAATTTTTCATTGGTGCTGCGTTAGAAAATGAATGAAGTTATCTGCTTTGTCTTATAATATACAAGGATCACAATCCCGTTTTTCCAACAGATACTGACCTTTCAGATACTGACTTCTGATACTGACTATGGTATCTCATTATAGCCAGTTGCATTAATTTCTATCTAAATATTGTGAGAAATTGATGATTCTGATTGAATTTCAAACAAGAATTATTTCTTTATAAAGAATAAATATGGGAAATGAAACTAATAATTATTCACTCATATATAAGGAGCCTGAGGAAAAATTTCGAAGATTCTATCATCCTTGCTGCGTTAGAAAATGAATAAAATTATTTCTAATCTATTAATTGCTCTTATTAGATTTTCTTTTGTTTTATTTCTCAGTATACGTTTTATGGAAATAATGTCACGTTTTGTTTCTTCTAAAGAAATTTAAAGTATTACAAGATTAGAACATGTACAATATTCTATCTGGTATTCATTGGAAAACTACATACCGGTACTCAGAATATGATAATTTTAATGAATGGAGACTATTCCATAGAATACAGATGGAAATAAATTGGGAGTTACATTTGTTCAAATGCAAATAAATAAATAATTATTATTAAACGAAAATCCTAATTAAATAACCCTGTTGTCAATATTTGCATTAGCAGAAGTCTTAATTGGGATTTTCGTTTAATAATAATTACTATTTCATAGAATGTTTTCTTGTTTTTCAGAAGATGTCCGCTTTGTGAATAATACCAGAGACCAATGATGTGATTGTACATAAATAAACTAATAATGATTAATTCAATAACGTTACCTTTTTCTATGGTAGAACATAACAAAATAAGCCTACTGCTCTCCAGAACTCCACAAAGCTTACCAATTACTATTCTCGTGAATTTCACAAGTTCTCAAGAATTGTACATGGCAGGGTGTAAGTAATAAATAGAACATCGATTTACACAAAGCATCTGCTAAATCACAGCCATAATAATCATGTAAGAATTTGGTTCAACTGCTGCTTCTAGCGTCTTCCCTTACAAAATTTTCCCGGAGAATTAATCAACATAAGCAAGCAATGTTAATCCAAGTTCTCTTTCTTGTGTGAAGTTTCAGCTGAATCCCACAATGAGCCTCCAAAAATCAAATGTTTATACCAGTATCATCATTCAGAGCTCTACGATTATGTTTTACAATGATATGAAACTGCGCGTTTATTTAATTGAGAGGAGTAGTATTTGAGTATTCCTATATGATTGTAGTCAGTAAAACGGAGCAGATAACAACAATGTATAGATCGTTTTCTATTCAATTATAGCTTCACATCTCCACTAGTCTGGGTCTTGGACCTTCAACTTCATTGATCAAGGCCTTATGGCTCCACAATATTGCCAAACTTCCAAGTATTAATTGAGATGTTTGTTTGTAGAATCGTTCATTCAGACGATTCATTTTGATCACAGCCAATGTATCAACACAGAGAGACAAAACTTAATACACCTTCTTAAATAATTCTATTGATGAGAATTTTCCAATGCCTGCTTGTTCCTCCATTGCAATAAATGTATGAAACTCCCACTCTCTACCTCCCCATTTTTTCAATGAGATTATAATCACATTAAGTTCACAGAAAAAAGGTAATTTATTTCACTTCCGGCTATTTCCAAGGAGAATCCACTTATGCAGGTGGTCAAGGATCATCAATTTATTATTGATTTGTGTGCTGCAACATGCAACTCTTTGGAGCTGATCAGGGACTTTATGATAGGCAACGAATTTTTCTTTACCATAAGAGAGCTGCCACCACTACTACTCAGAATGATAGAAGACCTTTCAGAAAAGGCTACCAACCTCAAAACACCTCAGACGGTCAACAGACCATGAATGACTGTCTGCTAAAAAGACCTTAAAGAAATGAACTTTCAAAACATAGAGGCCCGGTTGCACAAAGGCCGATTAACTTTTAACCGTTATTAATTTTACGAGAACCAATCAGAGAAGGCTAAAGAATTTCAATATATCGGAAATGTATGTTAATAACTTTATATATTGATCCATTTTTTCTTGTTTTCAATAAAAACACTATTCTATTCTATTCTATTTCGGCTATTGATTGGAGCATAAAATTCTAGAGAATACTCTTTCATTATATTATGTGAATTCAATTCAAAAAAAAACTCATTATCACTTGATTAATTGAATAATTTGATTAATGATATTTTTTACTTTCCTTGCCCTATTACCATAGGTAAGGAAAGTATTGCTTTCCAAAAAAAATTAAGGTACCCTAATTTCAAGTTTTCTATAAGTTTCAAGGTCCCCTGAGTCCAAAAACATGATTTTTGGGTGTTGGTCTGTGTGTGTGTGTGTGTGTGTGTGTGTGTGTGTGTGTGTGTGTGTGTGTGTGTGTGTGTGTGTGTGTGTGTTTGTGTATGTGTGTATATGTGTATGTGTGTAGACTATGTCTGTGAACACGATAACTCCATTCCTAATTAACCGATTGACTTGAAATTTCAAACTTAAGGTCCTTATACCATGAGGATCCGACAATAAGAAATTCAATAGAATTGAATTCAAAATGGCGGAAAAATGGCGGATAATTACTAAAAAACCATGTTTTTCACGGTTTTCTCGAAAACGGCTCTAACGATTCTCTTTATATTTATGCCATGGATAGCTATTTATAAGCCCTATCAACTGACACGAGTCTCATTTCTGGGAAAATTGCAGGAGCTCCGTAATTTTCTTGAGAAAAATGGCGGATAATTACTAAAAAACCATCCCTAGTGGAAGTGATCAATAGAGATCAATAGGAAAAAAATGTATTGATATCAATAGGTATTTGGGCCAATACACATCCATGGATATCAATACATCCCCAGCTGTATTGATATCAATACACATCAATATAAATCCATGGATACCTATTGATGTGTATTGGCCCAAATACCTATTGATATCAATACGTATCAATATAGATCCATGGATATCAATACATCCCCAGCTGTATTGATATCAATACACATCAATATAAATCCATGGATACCTATTGATGTCTATTGGCCCAAATACCTATTGATATCAATACGTATCAATATAGATCCATGGATATCAATACATCCCCAGCTGTATTGATATCAATACACATCAATATAAATCCATAGATACTTATTGATGTGTATTGGCCCAAATACCTATTGATATCAATACGTATCAATATAGATCCATGGATATCAATACATCCCCAGCTGTATTGATATCAATACACATCAATATAAATCCATGTATACTTATTGATGTGTATTGGCCCAAATACCTATTGATATAAATACAGATCAATAGAAATCCATGGATAACAATGTATTAATATCAATACATATCAATAGCCATCCATAAGCAACCTGTCCCCTTTATAGAAAAAATCCTTTCAAATCTCGTATAGCAGCTTAATAGGATGAAGATACCATTTGCAAATATTAGAATTCTAACTCAGCTGAGACTGGCATCAGACAAGGAAGTATACCAGTTTAAGAATTATCTAATAAATATAAGTAAATTAGATCCAGTGAATAGATGTTTATTGACAAAAATTGAGGAATGTAAATAATTGAGCCATGAATAAAATGCAAAATTGTTTATTAAAGTAGCTCATATATTATTATATTATTTATGAAGAAACATTACATTACATATATATTATTCATGAATTAATATGTCCTTATCTGGGTGTGCTCCAGGAGATTTGAAGCTTTTTCTGTTTAGGGTTGCGATCTTTTGAGCAACGTACTGGTTAATGCTAGCGCATCTTAATTCCATCTCACTTCTCGAAGCATTTGGATTCTCCTCGAGGATCCGTCGTTTGAACATTTCTAGAACAAATAACAGTTCAAAGTAGGTTATTAAAATCTTAAGAAATTAGAAAATAAGGATTTTATTTCATGGCTTAATCTACTAGCAAATTTATTTAATAACCTAAAAATGTATTTAAATATGCATGACTCTCCCTCACGTGAAAGGAAAGTAATATCAATGGTGGGTACAATGCAACTAAACTACCTGGCAGCAGAGAAGTTGGAGGTTGAGCCTGCAGTTGAACGTCATCTTGAATATACCAATGCACAGCCCACGTGGTTGCCAAATTGTTTCCCACTCTAACGCAGTGCTTGAATTTTAATGGGAATTGAAGCTCATTATTAAAAGTTCATTCCCACCAGGCTTGCAAAAAAAATCCGTGTAATGTAGCCTTGAGTGGTTTTTAGAATGTTGATGCCTGAGCTATGACCGTGAGAGGGTCACTCTTGTCGACGCCGTGCTCCTGGTTACATTGGCTGCATCCCAATGAACTTCTTTGCTACCAGGTAGTGTACAACCATAAGTACGTTAACAAGTGAGCCCCCTGGGCTAAAGAGCTCGCTATATCATTCTGATTTTCAAATCTACATGCAGCTTAAGCTCTTCTTAGAAATATTTTAAAAAACCTACAGAAAATGTATTTGAGAAATTTTGCTAATGATGAAAACTCTCACAGAAAAATAGAAAGAAAGATAGTTTCCTTACATAATCACATACATACTGTATGAATATAAATCTGAGTACCCTTTTTGAATTATTTCTTCAAGACATGTTTTGGCTACTAATGTCATTTTCAAGTGATTGGAAAATAAATAAATACTAATGCATTAGTAGCCGAAACATGTTGTGACGAAATAATTTAAAAAGGGTACTCAGATTTATGTTGTTTTTCTTATTAAGCTCATAATTTAATTTCATAGAATGACCGAGGCCCAAATTTAA